>NW_021456479.1:0-260 GCF_001605985.2 Dendrobium catenatum
AGGTATCTAAAAAGGACAAGAGATTTTATGCTCACATCTCAGAGATCTGATCATTTAGAGATCGTGGGGTATTCCGACTCTGATTTTGCTGGTTGCCTCGATAGCAGGAGATCCACTTCAGGCTATATTTTCATGTTGGATAGAGGAGCTATTTCTTGGAAAAGTGTTAAGCAGACACTTATAGCTTCTTCAACAATGGAAGCAGAGTTTATAGCTTGTTATTAGGCTTCAAATAAGGGAATATGGCTGCGAAATTTTAT
>NW_021456480.1:0-489 GCF_001605985.2 Dendrobium catenatum
ATTCTTTGCACGCATCCATTTGCACTCAATGGCCTTTTTTGTAAATGAAGCTTCACCAACCTCCAAATAACATTCTTCTGAAGAGACTCCATCTCTTCATTCATAGTCTTCTTTCAAAAATCACCATCAAAACTGTCAACTGCTTCCATATATACTATAGTAACTACAAACTTCAGCCTTCATAGTTAAAAGTGCAAATGCAATATGATCCCTTAAAAAGTTAGTTTTGAGACATTTTGGTGTTTGGACTTGTTCTTCGTAATAGATTCATGAGCAAGAATCTCATCATTAACATCATCTTCTACCTTTTGATTTGTAGTTGAATCAGGTACCTAGGTAGAAATGATATATCTCTGTTAAGCAAATGGAGTTGCATCAAACTCCAACTTCTACGATGTATATGTGATCCCAATAGAGCTTTCCACATGCTTCGAGTCCTTGAGGCTTCAACATGCTCACCTCATCGAAAGTAACATCCTTACTAATGAC
>NW_021456481.1:0-275 GCF_001605985.2 Dendrobium catenatum
TGAACACCCACTTAGTTCCAACAACACTTTGATCTTTCGGCCTTAAAGTTAATTCCCAAACTTTATTTCTTACAAATTGATTTAATTCTTCTTGCATGGCCAAAATTCAAAATTCATCAGATAGTGCTCGATCAATATTAGTGGGTTCTATAATTGAAATAAATGATGAATGATTGAATTCCTTGTTCTAACACCCTCACTAGGTTCACCTATAATCAATTCCTTGGGTGGTTTTTACAAAATCTCAAATCTCTAGGCAAAGGGTTTTCTATTTC
>NW_021456482.1:0-269 GCF_001605985.2 Dendrobium catenatum
TGGTGTCTACACTTCCCTTAACAAAATCCCTCTTCAGAACAAATGCGTTAAGCCTTTAAGCTCTTGGTGCATGTTTTAATCCATATAAGGCCTTTTTTTAATTTAAAAATATAATTTGGAAATTGGAAACTCTCAAAACTTGGGGGTTGCTCTACAAATATATCCTCTTTTATTACCCCATTTAAAAAGGCACTCTTCACGTCCATTTGGTAAAGCATAAATCTCTTATAATAGGCAAAGGCTAGTAGCACTCTAATGGCTTCCAATCT
>NW_021456483.1:0-555 GCF_001605985.2 Dendrobium catenatum
TGATTTGGTTGCATGCATTGAAGTCATCTAATTTGACATGGTTTGACCAAAAGTGGATTTAATTGACAAGCTTATGATAATTGGGTCATGGTGACCAATCAGGTCCAATCAACTAGGAGCAATATTCAAGGTGGTTTAGTGAAAATCAGAGTTCATTTCGAGTTGAATTGGAAGTGATTGAGGTGTTGGAGTTCGATTGAGCTAGCCTGAGCTAACTCAACTGGGTTAGATGATAACTTAATGGTGTATTGATGGATGATTTATCTTATGAAATTCCTAGTGAAGTGATTTGGCTCATGACTGAAGTCGATGGGTCAGTACACTGAGCAAGGCAGTGCACTGGGTTAGCTGATTGAAGTGTAGGGCTACAATTGTCCAGGTGATTGTAGTTTAATGAATGTTGACTTCATAAGTGATGATTGATCAGGGTGACTGGGTATACAGGGTTGATTAAAGCTTGGTTTGATGGATGCAGATTGATTGTATGCATTGATTGATTGTTTGAAATGATTGAAGATATATAGGTTGAATGATTGATAGCTAGTGTTTTGATTT
>NW_021456484.1:0-219 GCF_001605985.2 Dendrobium catenatum
CCAACGGTTAGATCTTCTTAAAACCCTTAGAATAGATTAAACACCTAGGTCTAAATAGTGTTTTTTAGGCTTCGAATTTTATAAAACCAATGATCCCCCATGATTTCTGTTCATACCTAGGACTCTCGTTTAAAATTTCGTAAAATTTCGTTGCGAATCGAGAGAGAACGAGCCCAAAAACGAATTAGGGTTTCGGGTCTCGCCGGCGATCAGCTAGGG
>NW_021456485.1:0-396 GCF_001605985.2 Dendrobium catenatum
TGTGAAAATATTTTGACAACAGTTAAAACTTAAGCAGAAGTTCTAATATTTTTTGATGTTTTAAAGTTTTAACATGAAAATTTAAACAACCTTTTTTTTCACAAATTTTCTAAAGCAAATATTGAAAAATAAAATGCACGCAGTAATGAAAAACAATAAGGAAAAAGAACACCGAGATTTTTATAGTGGTTCGGTCAAACCATGACCTACGTCCACTCCCCGGAGTCCTCCGCTCTAGGTATTTCACAACAAGCAATAGCTCTCCTTTTGCCCCCCATGGCAAGGCGGACAAGCCCTTACAATACTCCCTTTCACCAACCCAGCCTGGCGGAGTTCCAAACTCTGTTTTCACCCTCCTTGCGATGGTAGAGAACCTTCTCATTTTTCTCCCTCCTG
>NW_021456486.1:0-215 GCF_001605985.2 Dendrobium catenatum
CATGAAACTCCCAGACCTGCAAAACCAGTCATGTTCTTCTCCATCCACAAATTCCTTTTCCAACCATCAAAAACACAAAGAAAAGAGACAAAAGACAGCAAGGGAGAAGAAAAGAACGAGGCAGAAGAAAAGCTCTCACCTTGCTTGGGATGCTTGAATGGTCCTTGCCTTGGGCATGATGAGCACACCAATTCAAAGCACAGAGTTGCCGCCAT
>NW_021456487.1:0-235 GCF_001605985.2 Dendrobium catenatum
CCTATGGCTGGCTACCTACACATGCTAGAATACCTATCAACAAAATGTGTGTGATGTGTAACAGTCTCGATATATAATTACAAGAAATTTGCTTTACAAGTTGCAGAAATTATACCTGATTATGACGCTGCCACTTACAAGCTTATAAGTAAATGCTCCCCAATTGTGGCGCTGCCACTTAAAAGCTCCAAGCTAGCGAATTACCCCAATGTACCTCGCAAGACAAATGAAAGAA
>NW_021456488.1:0-326 GCF_001605985.2 Dendrobium catenatum
CGGCACTCAATAGTTTGAGGACATGCTTGATCCACAACTATGGTTGCCTTCAATAAGTATGGGGGTTGAAGTGCTCAAGTCAAAGAAAAGGTATAGTAGCACTACCACAATTCATATCACAGCGTGATTAGTGTTAGGAGATATGTTATAAACTAGAAAATTGAGATCCTCAAATCCATAAAGGGGCCGAGTTGGACAACTCATATTGACAAAATAGATATAACTAAGTTTCTATGTTTAACTTTTGAACACATGTAGACACTTTGCCAACTATTTAATCAACCAAAGAAAAAAGAATGAAGGCGAGGCTCAAGGCACAAAAAAGT
>NW_021456489.1:0-330 GCF_001605985.2 Dendrobium catenatum
ACTAGGCAGGCGACGACGCGACGTGACCGACTAGCCCAATCCGAAGCGGGAAAAATAAAAAATGAGCGAATTCACGGGTCAATTCCGGGTCAATTTCGGGTTACCGGGTTGACCCGGACCCGACCCATTTTTAAAACGGGTCAAAAGTTGAGACCCGGACCCGACCCGTTTGTTAAACAGATCGACCCGAACCCGGATTTTTCGGGTCGGGATCGGTTCGGGTCAATAATTGACACCCCTATTAAAACCGCTGCACTCCTACTATAATTGCAATACTCTACAATGACATTCCACAGCAGTTTAAGGATCAGTGGGATAGATCTGATGAAG
>NW_021456490.1:0-273 GCF_001605985.2 Dendrobium catenatum
GAGAGGGAAAATAGGGATTTAATTCCATAATACACTCAGTTTTGGGAAGGAAATAAAGAGGTGGAGCTGTGAGGGATTAACGGCTTGGGATTTAATTAATGTCAGGGAATAAAAATGGAAAATCCTTTGGATTTTGAATCTGTAACAGAGGTTTGAAATTCAAATAGTAATTTGGTGTTTTAAAGCTCTTAGATTCAAATTTTGGAGTTATGAAAGTGAGACAAAAAAAAATCAGATTTGAAATCAAATTTCAAAATCGATTTCAATTAAGCA
>NW_021456491.1:0-429 GCF_001605985.2 Dendrobium catenatum
ACCCGACCCCTTCCATACACAAAGTTCAAATTTGAAATTTCAAATTCTTTCCTAATTTGGAAATCCAATTTAGGAAGGTTTTCATGAGGAGATTTAATTTCAATTTAATTTGGATTGGAATTATGAAATCACCTACCACATCATCACCCTAATTTGGAACCCTTCTCCCTTGAATTCCTCTCCCTCTCCCCCTTTGCAAGCCGCCGGCCACCCATGGAGAAATTCCCCATTAATGGTGTATTTAATGCCATGATCGTTTTTGAAATTATAATTTGATTTCAAAATCTTTCCCTCCTAAATTACTTAAAATTGAAATTAACTTTCAGTTTTAAGAATTTTAAAACCCCCACCCCTCTCTCCCTATAATAGCCGCCGGCCACCCCCCATTGATGAGCCCCATTAATGGCTCATTAAAGCCCTAATTACTTT
>NW_021456492.1:0-369 GCF_001605985.2 Dendrobium catenatum
ATAACCCACCAAGAAATTGAGATTAATCCTGAGAAAATCAAGGCACTAAGGGATATGGTACCCCCAAAAATTGTCAAGGATGTCCAAAGACTGAATAGAAGGATTACTACATTGTCGCATTTCCTGACTCATTTATGAGACAAATATCTACCCTTCTTGAAGATACTCAGAGGTACTCATAGCTCAGGATTCCAATATACTAATGAATGCCAATAAGCCTTCGAACAGCTATGAAAATATTTGGCATCTCCGCCACTACTTTCTAAACCAATTGTTGACCTCATTTTTGGCATGAGGTCACTATGAACCACTAGGGTTTCTTCCTGATGACCTAATAATTGGAAAGTGTCTACATCCTAGTCATTTAGG
>NW_021456493.1:0-731 GCF_001605985.2 Dendrobium catenatum
GAGCCAAGCAAAGGTGAGAGGAGCCCCAATCCCTCTTCCTGTATGCGATCCCTGGAGCTGAAGTTGATTGAAGAAGAGATTGTGCCCTCTATTCTTGATGTTATCTGTCTCTTGAACCAAAGAGAGGATTTATGCTGTCATTTCTTTCGTTCTCCTTCTCCAACTGAGAGTTACGAGAGGGCTGAAAATCTCCTCTCCGGAGACCTCCAAACAGCCAAGAAACTCAAGGCAGCAGTCCTATGATTTCTTTATGGACAACATGATTTTTCATCCAGAAATGCTGTCGACAACATACTTACGCAGTCTGAAGAGTTTTCAGAGTAGTTGACAAATCTTGCTTCGGAACGCTTTGGACAGCAAGTCGACGATCTCTGGGAGCACACCAACAGTGAAAATTTCGATCACGTTTTGCGACGTTGGGACAGCTGCGGCGACATCTTAAGCGGCTTGGACAGCAATCTTCTTCCTTGGAGCGGAGCTTGGACAAAGCTTGGAACTTGGATAGGAGCGCTTGGACAACCCGGGGAAGGTATACCACTAAAACTTAGGCGAAACCTTAAGGCTCCCAAGGCCAATTGCAATGTGGTTGACGATCCCAAGCCCTAGGTCCTTTAGAAACTTAAATTTATGCTTCCCTGAAATCCTATGATCGCTGTCCTCTTTGTAAACTTGGGAAAATCCAATGATTTTTGCCAAGTTGCTCTCATGTGAGAGCCAAAAGGAAATGGCGA
>NW_021456494.1:0-343 GCF_001605985.2 Dendrobium catenatum
TCAAAGACCGATGAAAGTTCATCGACGGGTAATAGTCGGTCGACAAGTAGTAGTCCGACGGCAGGCAGAAGTCCAACGTCGGGTAGAAGCACTAAGTCGGGTAGAAGGCCGACAAAAGTTCATCGACGGACAGTAGTCTGACGACGGTTAGTAGTCTGACGGCACACAGAAGTCCGATATCGGGTAGAAGACCGATGAAAGTCCATTGACGGGCAGAAGTCCGACGACGAGTAGAAGTCCGATGACGAGCAGAAGTCCGACGACATGGAGAAGTCCGACGTCAGGTAGAAGTACAACGTCGAGTATAAGATCAACGAAAATCCATTGAGGGGCAGAAGTCTAA
>NW_021456495.1:0-598 GCF_001605985.2 Dendrobium catenatum
ATAAAAACTTAATAAAAATTTTCATTTTGGTTCAACAATTCACCCCCCCCCTCTTGGTAGCCATGGGACGCTAACTTAGGTTTAACAACCTATTTACTAGACTCAACAGAAAATAGTGTTAGTTTTAAGGGTGAATTATTTTTACTCCCTTTATTTTAATGTTGTATGAGCGTGGCCACCTGCATAAGATTGAATTGATAGCAAAAGTGCCCATAGCCTATGGGTAATTTATCTCACAAATCACATCACAAAGAGAAAGTATAGTAATAAAATAAAACATCACAATAATGGTCATAACACGTATGTGCAATCAACACACATGCCATATGCAAGGGTATCACATCATATTAGCAAAAAAAGTATAACACCATCCCTAATCCTAGAACTCCAAGTGCTGCCCTAGAAAACCTGTTAGTGTGTAGTAGGCTTGCGTGGATTTGAGTAGTTCCTATGCTGGGTAATTAGTTTGAATGATTTGGTGTTCAGGTTTGTTGAAGGCTTAAAGGGGAAATTTGATTAAGGTTAAAAAATTAATGAATTAAGAACTATTTTAGTTAATTTAATTTATTGATCCATTTTAATACTTATGATAGAAATG
>NW_021456496.1:0-320 GCF_001605985.2 Dendrobium catenatum
TGAGCTAATCAAATTGATCCTTAATATAAAATTCAAAAAATGATTTAAAATTTTGAAATTTAAGAAAATAATATATTAATTAATTTTAACATTACTTGATGATAGATATATAGTATTTAATTTTATTCCAGAATTATTTTTTTATTATATTTTACGTGAGAATATAATTTTGTTTTGTAAAGACCTTTTTAAGAAAATATTTAAATTGCTTGATAGAGCATGCATTCTTATGACACTCCACTTTTTAATAAATTAATAATTGTTAATAATATCTTTACTTCATAATTTTCATTATTGAAAAATTCTAATATAATTGTAAG
>NW_021456497.1:0-648 GCF_001605985.2 Dendrobium catenatum
ACTTCAAATTAAAAATTGCTCTCCGAAAATAATTAATTAAAATAAATCCTTATGCACATACCATGAAATCATGGGCGTTTGCAAGTCTAACACCTACCCCAAAAAAATAAACTATTGAACTCGTGCATTTACTCATCACAATCAAACTATTGACAATTTGATGAAAGCAAAAAAAAATGAGGTTTTGTTGTGCTCTTATTGATTTAGCTGTATTCATAAAAATGGAGATAATGGGATGTTAGTTTTATAAATATGCAAGATTTGAATGTAACACATAACTTCCCCAAAAATCTAACATCATGAATTGCACTAATTATCAAGTACAATTTATATAGGGCTTGTTTAATGTTATTGAGGTGTCAATATTATTAAGATGTAAGTGTTATCTATCAAATACTATAGCTTCGTTTGGAATAGCTTCATTATTATTTTTTAAATAAGCTTTCTAGTAAAAAATTTATAACTAAAAAAATTTGTATTAAAAAATATTTTTAAAAAACAGTAAGAAATTTGTCCCAAACGAAACTTATATCTTTGGTTTAAGGCTATAGTGTGATATCAATATTATTTATATAAATGCCTAGTTAACATGATTCTTCATACGCCATGATATCAGATGTTAGTTAATTTGGCTGAACAAGATTATTT
>NW_021456498.1:0-922 GCF_001605985.2 Dendrobium catenatum
AAACTCCCAAAGTACAATTAAGAAAGAACATATATACTATTTCCAAGAAGGGTCACGCCGCAATGACGTATTTGTCTTTTCCTTGCCCCTAACCATATTTCCTAGAGCACAAATGCAAAATAAAACACAAAAACATTAAATAATAAGCATGAATATGAAATAATATTGTCCATGAGACAAGAATTCACATTTAAAGTCCTCACCCCTTCCTCCTCTCCTATAGAGTCCAATGTCTTTCAATCAAAGCATGCACTCATGAAGAAGTAGACTAACACGAACAACTATTACTAAAGATGATGAATAGAACAATATGCTGGACTGCCGAGGGTCCAAGGGGGCGCTGCCCCCTGGCGGGGTTCGACCTACCCGGTCAGATTACGGGGTCAAGGGGGTTTCCGGGGGCAGCGCCCCCAGAACAAAATTTTATTGTAAGAATAATTTTGAAATTTTGTTTGTTTTTAAAGTTCGTAAGTTGTTTGTATGGGAAGATACCGAGTGGTACCGAAGTGGTACTGAGCAGTACTGAGCGGTACCGAGCATGTACCTAGCAGTACCGAGCAAATACCTAGCTGTACCAAGCATATACTGAGCGGTACCGAGCATGTACCTAGCAGTACCGAGCAAACACCTAGCTGTACCGAGCATATACTGAGCGGTACCGAGCATGTACCTAACAGTATCGAGCAAATACCTAGCTGTATCGAGCATATACTGAGCGGTACCAAGCATGTACCTAGCAGTACCGAGAAAATACCTAGCTGTACCGAGCATATACTGAGCGGTACCGAGCATGTACCTAGTAGTACCGAGCATATAATGAGCGGTACCGAGCATATACTGAGGCATACGCCTCAAAGGAAATTGCGCAATAACGCTAGTGAGGCACGCCTCACTCCACCTAAGGCGTACGCCTCATGATGCC
>NW_021456499.1:0-235 GCF_001605985.2 Dendrobium catenatum
AATCAGTCTTTATATGACCTGGTTTCCTGCATTCATTAGAAACCTTGCCATTTATGTTAAACTTACCTCTGTTCCATTGCTGGCGTCTCTTCTACTTCTTCTTTAAAAAGCTTCTGAATTATCTAGTCATCAGTGCAAAATCATCTTCATCCTCAGGTTGTGAGTGTTCACTCTCTGACTCTTCCACCTTTAGTGCAGTATTCTTCTCCTTTCGTGGTTCACCTGTATCAATCTT
>NW_021456500.1:0-256 GCF_001605985.2 Dendrobium catenatum
TTATTTGACTCTTTGACTGGTCAAAGAGTCAACAATTGCTTAGGTTGCAACTTGGGAGATCCAATGGGCTAGTTAGGTTGCTTGGATGATTTGAAATGGAGTAGATATAGGTTAAGGAGCTATTTTGACCACCTTTGACCCATTTGGAGACTTGTGTGGACAGTCAAACACTGGTGAGGTGGCAATCATGTGATGAGTATGGGTTATTGGGAATGGTTGCAAAGGGTTTTAATGATTAGATCCATGGTATGGATAA
>NW_021456501.1:0-437 GCF_001605985.2 Dendrobium catenatum
AATGGAAGCTGAGAAGATCTGATAAAATAAAGGCATCAATTTTTCAAATGAGCACAAAAATAAAAACGCAGAAACAATGAAAGAAAGAACGATGCCTGAGAGTTAGGGTTGAGAAGGTAAGTCGAGGCGAGGAGAAAGACAAAATCGCTGCCATTGATAGCCAACTCAAACTTCTCCGCATCATATAAGTCTGCCTCAAATAATCTCAACCTCTCATCTGCTCCTTCCAGTTTCTTCAAAAGCTGGACCTTCGATTCATCCCCTAAAATTTAAAAATTAAAGCTTCAAAAGAAAGAAAGAAAGAAAGAAATGGCAACTGATCTGTGCAGATAAGAAATTATATTGCCTAAATTTCTGAGAGTGGCATGAACAATGTATCCCCTATGCAAGAGCTTCTGAACAAGCCATGAACCGATGTAGCTTGTAGCTCCAGTTAC
>NW_021456502.1:0-214 GCF_001605985.2 Dendrobium catenatum
CTGAGAGATGTTAAACTTGGGAGGCCTATCTTGAATAGTTTTAGGGATGTGGTTTTGACTTACAACATTTTGATAAAATTTCTTGTTGGCGGCTGGGAGATCACTGTGAAAGATGACTTCACGCAATTGCACATTTGCTACTTGATAGTAGTGGGAAAAATGACAACCTCCCTATATGAAGCTTGCAACTTGATGTTGAATGAGGGCCTAGGAC
>NW_021456503.1:0-224 GCF_001605985.2 Dendrobium catenatum
TTCTTTGATGCAGTTCTTGTTGCTTCTTTGCCTAATCATAGCAAAAAGAAATCCTAAGTCATCTTCACCTTGAAGAAGCCAAGAGGCTTTAGCTCTTTGTGTGATCCAAGAGGACCAGTGAGTTTGTAAAGCAGCAAGATCATCATTAATGCTTATAAGGTTGTTGTTGAGGTTGATATCCAAAGGATGGTTTTGGAGCTCAAGCAAACAGGAGTGTTGTTTGG
>NW_021456504.1:0-646 GCF_001605985.2 Dendrobium catenatum
CCAAGGAGTGGACGTAGGTCAAGGTTTGATCGAACCATGATAAATCTGGTGTTCTCTTTCCTTTATTACTTCCGCATTTAATTTCTGCATCGTTGATTTCTTTGTGGTGAATCTTGGTTTTTGGTTTTAAGAATGTGTTTGTTTTAAATACCAATTCACCTCTCTCTCTTAATTAGCTTTGGGCTAGTTTATAGGGCTTAAATCTCTAACGAACTTTCAAGTGATATCAGAGCACTTTTTAGTGTCATCTGATCACTTATACCACTTGAAAGTGCTCAGATGACACTAAAAAGTGCTATTTCACTTTCCTTAAATTGTAGATAAATTTTGGAAAAATTTCCTAGACGATATTTTATAGTCCTGAACGATCCACTTGGATGATGTATAAAAATAAGTAATTCCAATTTTTTCTGTTTGAGCCTATCGTCCTAGCCGATATAAAATCGTCTAGGATTATGTGTTTTGCATAATGATGGATGCTTTAATGAGGATGCCTTAATAAGGGTTTCTGGTTTTGAACAGATCATCTAGGCCGATATAAATATCATCCCGGATGATGTTACCAAAAATAGTAAACTCTAGGGAACAGTCAGAAAATCTCCCAAGTTATAAAGCATTAGGAGCCACACCAAATACAATAGACTCA
>NW_021456505.1:0-234 GCF_001605985.2 Dendrobium catenatum
CACTTTCCACGATTTGCCGATTCCCATAGGACAACTTCATCAAACAGACCAAATCAACAACAAAGCAAGCAACGAGCAGCGGCGATTCGAGAGTCGAGACACATACCAGCTTTCACTACTTCCCCTCTCCGGAAATCTCAATCGACTTCACCTCGGGTTTCTTCACCTCCTCCTTGGGCACGACGATATTAAGCACACCATTCTCCAATGAAGCCTTCACCAGATCCACCTTCG
>NW_021456506.1:0-378 GCF_001605985.2 Dendrobium catenatum
CAAAATCAAACAGCGACATTAGAGGCAAGAGGTCCAGTAGGGAGAAATACGAATTCTGAAATTTGTAGGAGTGAAAACGAGGTGAAAATCATAGAGGAGAGAGGTGGAATGTATGGAGAGAGGCGTGGTTATTGGGGGCATGAACCAAGGGGTGCTGATTGGGAAAGAAAAGAGGTGGATTATGGTAGGAAGGGTGCTGATTTTGAAGGGAGGGAAGAAAGTGAAGATGGGCATGGGTATGAGCGTGAAAGGGAGGATTGGGACACTTGGTGAGGACCAAACACTCGGGGAAGGGGAAATTATGGAGGAATTAGGGGAAATGTTGGAGATCCAAATGTCCGAAAGTGTGGGCTCCGAAAATTCGGCCCCGGCCTCCGC
>NW_021456507.1:0-29661 GCF_001605985.2 Dendrobium catenatum
GCTAGCTTATTACATTTCCTATTCACCCAATTAAAAATAACGAATTTGTAATTCTTCAAAAATACTAGCTCATCTCTCCACTTTCTTCCCAAATCTTGCAAGTACTTGAGAACATTATAGTTATCACCTTCTATAATAATTCCTTAAAAATTATGCATCCAATCTTTGGCAATTTCCTTTATAAAACAAATAGAGAAAAGCTCTAGACTTGCAATAACCTAATGTATAAAATGAATAAAGAAACCCTTTGAAAGTCTTTTGAGAAGCGAGCGAAGCAGAGAAGCGAGCGGAGCGGGCGAAGTGGAGAAGCGAGCAGAGCGGGCGAAGCGGAGAAGCGAGCGGAGCGGGCGATCTTGACGGAGAAGTGACTCTTGGCAATTTTGGAGGATCTTTGGCATATGGTGGTTCTCTGTTGGCATGATATGGCCGTCATAGCACCTTGGTGCATCTTTGGCATCTCAAATTTGATGCAGAGATGCGATTTTGATGAAGATTTATCCGATTGAGGTTCTCCTTTGGACCGATGATTTTGGTGTATCTACTAATTTGAAATCATTTTTTGTTGATTTTTGCATGTCGACTGAACTCCGTTGGTTTCATTTGGGTTTTGATTGTGTGGGATGTGGTTTTCATACTAATATTAAATTCTTGATTGAATTTTATGAGACTTCAAATCTAAATGTGCATTTGGAGGAGTTTTTGTGTTGGTTCTTTGTTATCTACAACATTTCCTGGAACGAATTTTGTGCTAGGGAAAAGTTCGTTATTATGTGTGATAATTAGAGTTTGGGTTTGTTGTTGTTTATGGATTTTCTTGATTCCATAATTGGTTTGAACGTGTTCTTGACGTATCATCATTTTGTGTTTATGAGATGGTTGATGTATGGAAGTTTGGATTGTAAAGGTGGTTCTTTCTATATTAAAGAACTGTTTTCATTTAGATTCTTGAAGATTCTTGGAGTCAATACAATCCTATTGATTAATTTTATACCGTCGGTTGTGGATAGACACAATTTTGGTATGATTGCTTCTTGTTATGCAGCTATTTGGAAGGAGTTATTTGGTACTTCCAATGTTACTTCTTCGATCTATGAGGATAAAGTTTTATTTGAGGTCGTTTCTTCTCCTATTGATGTTGGAGCGGTTGTTATTGCTTTGTCAACTTTGTTTGGATCATCTAAAGTGTTTGTTGTTGGACGCAACCATATCCCAACTAAGCCAATGGATGCTATTTATTTGATCTTTGAAGATCTTGGCGTGATTGTTGAAGACTGGAAGGGAATGGAGACTTTAGTGTTCCTGTCTGCCAGTGGATCGACTAAGTTGATGAGTTTGTTGGTTGATGTCTGTAATGATGAGGTGGTTGTTTGGTCTCTTGATTTTCAGTTGTTCTTTGAAGAATAAGTCTTATTGGTTAAAGACTTGAAGGGTTTGAAGTTTTTTTATTTTTCTCTTATCAATGTGATGAGAGTGGTGGTGATTATCAGTTCAGTTGGCTTTGGCAATAATGAGGCCAATTATTGGCCTCTTTAGGTGGTTGTTGGTTTTATTACTTTGTCAACTTTTCTTTGTTCATTTATGGTGGTTGTTATTGGATGCATTGAAGTTTCAGTGGATTCATCTCTTGATTGGAGCTCGTTGGCCTCTAAGGATGTTGAAGATGGTCACTATGGTGTTTTGACAGCTATTTTAATTGCTCATTTTCTTTTTGTAGTTTGTTGTTTTTTTGGTTTTCTTATAGTGTTTTCTATCCTTTATGAAGTTATTGTAATGAAATGTGGGAATTTTACTGGTTTCATTTTTCATCTATTAGAAACTCTGGGATACTAATCAACCTTTTAGGTTGTTTTAATATTTGGTGTCCCCATCACCCCAATGGATTTAAAATGGAATTTAGTAGATCGTATATTCATTATGATAGTTTTAAAGGACTTACCTTTGCATTCTAGTTTGTAATAGTTGTTTCTTTTTAATGCAATTTGCATTTCTTCAAAAAAAAAAAAATAATGTATACATAAGTGACCAAATGCTAAAAGAACTCTTCCTTTACTGTCTCATACAACTCCTCCAACTCTAGCTTTATATGTTTGAAGCAAAGATGCATCCATATTAATCTTTATCCAATTGGGAGGAGTGGGTTACCTACAATCTGAAAGTCTAGAAGACTGATTCGTACCCCAGTGTCCCAACGTTCCTTGAGTAATAAAGGAAATAGAAGCCATACTTGCAGCACATGAAGCTATGAACATGGAATAATCCTCTTTTTCACCATAAATTAGTTTGTTTCTAGACTTCCATGTAAGGTATACTGTGTTGCAGTAAATATTCATCATGAAGCCTTGTGTTTTGTATCCCTTTTCCATCCATTCCCAGCAAGGATTGAAAGAATCAAACAGTTAAAAACCAAAGCCACATTTATTTAAACATTCAATGGCTTCCCTCATTTTCACACAATTAACCGTGATATGATCACAATCTTCTAAATAACCACATCCTTTAGGACAGCTATGATTGTCTTGAAGTCTTCTTTGATACAAGAAATTATAAGTAGGGATTGCATTGTTGAACAATCTCCACCAAAAAACTTCTAGACGTGGCCTCGGCTTTATCTTCTTTAAACATTACCAGTAAACCTAATCCTGCTCCTGCATATAACAATTTTTATAAACCAGAGATGATAATGAGCAACCCAAATTCTAATGAATTATCTCTAAATAGTCTCTCTCTTGATTTGTGTTAATTTCCACCAATAAAATGATTTTTATAATCTCTTCTCCAAACATCTTTTAAAGATTAGATACATTCCAATCACCTTCTGTAATGAAGCAGTCCACCATTTCCTCCCCTTTGTTTGGAATTGAGACAAAAGTAGGCCAGTTATTAAAATTTTTGTTCAGTATCCAAATATCATCAAGGATACTGATGGAACAACCATTTGCAACTCCCCATTTTAATATAGATTTAAGAGCTTTCTTTCAACTTGATAAAATCTTACAGGTTTAAGAAGAACCATTACCATGTGCAGATTCGTGCATCAACAGGCCATACTTTGGATTTAACATTCAGAACAACATAGAGTCTCTCTCTTCAGTGACCTTCCAAGCTAATTTTTCTCTTAAAGCATCAACATTCTCAACACAAGAATGAATTCCTCTTCCACCCAGTCTTAACGGTTTACACAAATTACTCCAATTTACACAGTGTAAACCCAATCTCCCATTTTGTTTATTCCAGATAAAGTCATGACAAAGCTTGTCAACCTCTTTAAGAATGCTTTTTGGAACTAGTGAGTGAGTGCAATAGAAGTTGGGTATTTATAGAAAAATAGTTTTAATCAGTAAAATCTTTCTTGATAAAGAGAGCTATTTACTTCCCCATATACCCATGAGCTTTACTGCTTTCTCTATAATGAAATGAAAATCTACTGCTACTAACCTTCTTGTTGGCAATTTAACACCCAAATACATAAATTCTTTTACCCCCTTGAAACCTGTGATTCTTTCAATGATCTTCCTACTTCTCCTCTTCACATGCTTGCCAAATAACATTACAGACTTTCCCAAGTTGATCTTCTCGTCTATCTAGCACATAATTCCATCAATGTACCTTTGATTTCTTTAACTTCTTCGACATTTGCATGAGCAAAAATGATAACATCATCTGCATATAAAAGATGAGAAACCTTTGGCACATTCTAGCCAAGCTTGATACCCAAATCAATATCACTTTGCATAAAATGGTTGGTAATAAGTTGTGAACATAAAATGAATAAAACTGGTGAAAGAGGACAACCCTAATGAAACCCACTCTCCGCATAAATCCAGCTGGACTTCTTACCATTAATGATCAATGAAAATTTTGGATGCTCCACACACTCCAATGTCCATTTTGAGAATTTTTAAAGAAACCCAAAGTATTCTAAAACCTTTTCCAGAGTGTTCCAACTCATGCTGTTATATGCTTAATCTAAATCCACTTTGAATCATATGAACCCTTTTGGTGATCTAGAATTCCTAAATTTTTGAATTGCTTCTTGTGCTATTAGAATATGATCACTCAAGGATCTGCCATTGATGAACGTAGCCTACTCAATCGAAACTAAATTTTGAATCATCATTTTCATTCTGTTTAATAGACTTCTTGCTATCACTTTATATATAGACCTAAACAAGCTAATTAGTCTATATTGGCTAGGTACTGAAGGATCCATAATCTTCAGAATAAGCACTAAGAGGGTTTCCTTCCAGTCATCCATCATTCTACTTGAAGTGAAGAAATAATTTACTGCATTCCAGCAATCTAACTTTATTATATTCCAAAAATATTTCATAAATGAATATGAAATCCCATCATTCCCAGGAGATATACTATCAACTATTTGCAAGACCACCAACTCCAATTCTTCCATAGTTAGTTCTTTAATTAAGCATTTCCTATCATTCTCTTCAAAAGAATTGTTATGATCAGGCCAACCATTAAGATCACCTACCCTTCTATTCCATTTCCCATTAAAGAATTCTAAGAAAATTTTGAAATCTTATTTTGATCCTCAGTAATAGTTCCAGCATAATCGTTAATTTTGTAAATAAAATTTGCATTCCTTCTAGCTGACGTAATAAAATGAAAGAAATTAGAGTTATTATCTACCTCCTTCATCCACCTGATCTTTGCTCTCTATTTCCACCATGTGTTAAGCCGGGCCAAAACAGTGATCAGCTTGCCAATATACGAATGAAGCTCTAGGATTTCATCTTCTGACTGCCATCGAAGATTTGCTTCTTTATACTGCAACTCCATAATCCTTGATTTTAGAATGTCTTTTTGCTGATCAAACTCCCTGAATTTAGCTTTTCTCTAGTGAAACAGGGCTTTTATGGTTCTGCGAAACTTGATGTTTAGTGTTTCAACAAAATTCCCTCTATTACTCTTCCTCCACGCAACTTTAACCACACAAGTAGCAGCTGGATACGAAGCCCACACTTCCTCATACCTTATGATTTTATCTGATGAAAAGTTCAATTCCCAAAAATCAAGGAGTATTGGACAATGATTTGATGCCACCCTTGATAAATGTCTCAGGACCAACCAGTTGGCCTTCAATACAGTTGGATTATTGAAACATTGATCCAACCTCTCCAAAATTTTAGCATTACCATCTTTGTTATTGCACCATGTAAAACTCGGTCCAATAACATTCACTTCATGAAGTTCATTTTTAGTTAAGAACAACGTCATCTCCCTTGAGCCTTGAGTGAAACAAAATGGTCTTCCTCCTCTCTTATCTTCTTTAGACAAAATATAATTAAAGTAGACATATGAGTTTTTTAAAGTCAAAGAGAATGTTATCAAACTATGGTGGTCTAGTGATCGAATATCCTTCATGAGTGTTACAATTTCAATAAGTAGCCATGATTATTTTCAAAAAGTTATCTAAACCATAATATTTGAAAATAGGCTATGATACCACTTAAAAGTTTGAGTAAGTTGTTGGACCTAATAGAACTTTCCAAGGCTAACCAAGAGTTTTTTTTTTAAGCCGGTAAAGGAGGAACGACGGGGGGGGGGGGGGGGGGGGTGAATTGGTAATTTAAAAATTCTCTTGGAAATATAGAAAACCAATTTAATATATTTGACACTATGATAGATTTTCTCATAATATTTTTCAACCACAATAAATAAAAATGCAAAAAAATAGAAAAATAATAAAAACTAAAAAATAGAAGAACACAAAATTTTATAGTGATTCAGTTAAACTAGACCTACGTCTACTCCCTGAAGACTCCTTCTTCAGATATTGCACTATATCAAATTGACTCTTCTTTTACTACCTTATAAAGGTAGAGAAGCCCTTATAACAACCACTCTTTCATGAACCCGGTGTGGTAGAGTACCGATATCATTTCTCACCCTCCTAGTGATGGTAGAGTACTAATATCCTTTTTTACCCTCCTAGTGATAGCAGGGTACCAACATCCTTTATCACCCTCAAGGTGAAAGCAGAGTAATAATATCCTTTTTTATCCTTTTGGTGAAGGTAGAATATTGTGATATTCTTTGAAAGTCTTCTCTCAAAATCCTTCTAAGAAATAAGGACAAACTTGAAGAATAAATATAAGATCCTTACCATTGGGTAACCTTGTGAATCCCCTCACAAATTCTTCTCATAAAATCTCTTAGTCTTCACTCCTAAAACACTCTCCCAAACATTCTCCTTTTCCACTTTCGAAAGAAATTTTTAGCAATAACTATAAAAGATTTAGGTGGCAATTTTTAGGACCCTTATATATCAAAGATAACAAAAACCATCCTAATAACTGAAAATTTCAAGTTAAACATATTCAGATCATACACAACTTTTTTACTTTGTACATACACATATTTTAAAAATCCATGTATAATCCTATATGAACCTGATTTGGTACTCTATTAGTCATATGTATGATCTAACATCATATATTAAGAATAGTTCAAAACTAAACAAATTCATTTGGTACGAGTCTGTATGAACCCATTTCATATAATGTGAATCATATGTATAAACCATATATCATATAGTATAAATAATTTAAACAAATCATGCTTTGTTTGATATTAACATAGACAACCCCATTTCATACTTTGGGAGTCATCTGTCACTAAAAATTGTATAGTACAATTAATTAAAAATCTTAAGAGATTATTTGGGATGAATTAGTACCCACCCATTTCATTCTCTGGGAGTCATTTATATAAATCCCACTTTAGATAGTACGATCAATTAAAAAATGGTGAGTTTGTTCGGGACAAACTTGTTGCAAATCTAATTTCAGGGAATATAATTTTGATGATAATAAACATTTCTATTTTTCTATGACTGTCTTACCTACTAACATTTCAGGTCCATAAGATCAAATTGCAAATAGAACAAGCTCAAGATTGGGTAGATTAGGACTGAGTCATCTTATAATGTACGTCAAATATGTTTTACCTTTTCTTGAGTCTATTGTAACAATGTGGGTCCTGATGCTAAGTAATACAATATACACATACTTGAATTCTGACTATTTTAGAGTTTTCTATTTTTGATCATATCATCTAGAACGATCCCAAATCATTTTAGACGATAAGTTCAAAACAGAAACCCTAATTAAGTCATCCTGTTTAAGGAAATCATAATTAATTAAATCAACCTAGCTGATATTATCATCATCCGACATGATAGGATCAAGTCATAAAGAATCAGTCGCCACAACCTTTTAGGCATATTTTATTTTTAGACATCATCCAGGACATCATCTTATACGATGCACTACAATTATTCCTAAATTAGTTTGGTAATTAAGGAAAGAAATTAAGGTTTTATTGCTTGATTATTTTATCCTAGATGATCGCAGGATCGTTCGGGATGATCAGTTATCAAACCTTAATTCTTCCTGAACGATCCAAAATCAGTCTTGCTCCATCTAAGGTGAAGTTCTGGCCAATATGTGATGTTTTATACTAATCATCCTTGATGATCATGAGATCGGCCTGGACGATCAAGTTATTTTTTCATTAGAGATCTATCCAAGTCAATGTTTTGGATGATTTATGCCTTTTTGTACTAATCACCACAGACGATCACCGAATGATCAAGTTACTTTTTCATTGTCTAGACATCCATCCAACTAGATGGTCTAGATGATATTCAATGAATTAAACTAATTATAAAGTATAATATACTATTATCCTAGATGATCTAAACAAAGAGATCTAAGAGAGGATAAATTTTAACTGAGCATACGGGAAGATCGGTCGATCGTCCTGGATGATATTTGATGATTAGTTGCAAATTAGGGAAAATTTGGAGCCCTTGTTTAAAAAATCTCTTATTTTCTCAAGAGGATATTTTGCTGCTGTCCTGACCTAAGAGAGGCAAGGGGAGAGTAAGAGTAAGGGAGATAGAGAGAGGATCTTGTGAGGTGGAGTTGGTGAGGGATTTTATAAAGGTTACTCAAAGCAAGGATCTGAGTCATCTTATCTGATCTTCATCCCTAGTTCCTTAGAGGTTAAAAAGAGGTCTACTTTAACAACTGATCGAGGTTCTTTACCTACTTTAGGAGGAAGCAAAAGGTGTTGGGTTCTCTGCCTTCTTCAGGAGGAAGCAAAAAGAGTTGGGTTCTCTACGTTCTTCAGGAGGAAGTAAAAAGAGTTAGGTTCTCTTCCTCACCGAGGTCAGTGGAAAGGAGTTTTTGTACGAGCTTCTCTACCTTGATGTGGGGGAAAAATTAGAGTTGCTGAGTTTAGTGAAATACCTAGAGAAGAGGCTCTGGAGAGTGGACGTAGGTCAAGTTGACCAAATTACTATAAAATCTGGTGTGTTTTTTCTTATTATATTTCCACATTTAATTTTTGCACTTTAATTTTTGTGTTGATTATTTGGTTGTGTTTTTGATTTTTTTTGGAGAAATTTTTAAAATCCAATTCACCCTTCTCTTAGTTAACCTTGATACTAATTCATAAGGGCTTAATATCCATGACGAACTTTAAAAAGTGGTATTAGAGCGGGATTCATAAAATTGAGTTTTCAAAAACTTTACATTTCTTATCGATGGATAACTTTAGTAATCGTAATACTACAGAAGGGTATCCTATTACTCGGCCACCTTTATTTGATAATTTACCTTTTGATTTTTCGAAAACTTGCATGTCTACATTTTTATAATTGATTGAGTATCGCATGTGGATGCTTGTTAAGGATGGTTATTCACCTCTGTCACGTGAATTTAA
The DNA here is from genome assembly GCF_001605985.2 of Dendrobium catenatum. Lineage (NCBI taxonomy): Eukaryota > Viridiplantae > Streptophyta > Magnoliopsida > Asparagales > Orchidaceae > Dendrobium > Dendrobium catenatum. Next base: position 8,749 of record NW_021456507.1, read on the forward strand.
TGGCATTAAAATTAAACTTCCTTTTATTGAATGGACTTTTTATGATAGGGATTTAGTGCAACTGAATGCAAAATGCTTAAACTATTTTTTTGTGCTTTGAAATTGAAAGAATACATGCATATTTGAACTTGTTCTATTGGTAAAGAAATTTGGGATAGATTGTGTATTACTTATGAGGGAATAGATGAAGTTAAGCAATTGAGGTTGAATATTTTATTACATGACTATGAACGTTTTCATATGAAACCAACTGAATCAAATTTTGACATATATACTTACTCAAATTTTCATCTCATTTCATGCCTTAGGAAGAGAGCTAACTAACTATGAAAGAGTGAATAAAATTTTGAGATGCTTGCCATCTTCTTTTGATGCAAAGATTGTTGCAATTATTAAATCCCATGATTTGAATACTTATTATGTTGATAACTTACTTGGGTTACTCATTGCTAACGAGCAAGGAGTGAACTAAAGACAACTTGATGCAGATGAGTGAAAGAAGGATAAAATTGAGGTGCTGAAAGCTAACAATATGGATACTGATTCTTTCGGGTCTAAAAGTGATGACTTTGCTTTAATCACTAGGCTGTTCAAAATCTTTCTAAGGAAGAATCACCAACACCATCAGAAATGGAGCAAAGGTAAGGGTAAAAAAAATATTAAAAGTTCTCCTGTTGTTATTTATTTATTTTTTTAAATGTAGGAAGACTGGATAAGTCAAAGTTGATTGTCCTACACTTAAGGATCACTCAAGCAAGGAGAAGGGTGAGGAGAAATCCAAGTTCAGGTAGGATAAGAAGTAGTTCTAAAAGGCGTTCTGGGCTAAGTTTGCATTTAACTCCTCTAAGACTTGAGCTAAGGAGGAGACAACAAACTTGTGCTTGATGGCTAGTGATCATCTTGGTCAGTCTGACCAAGAAGAGGTATGTGTACTAAACTATAAAAACTTAAAGTTTGTGAGAAAATTTATACATCATATAGGAAACTTAAGAAATCACATGCTAGTTTGAAATTGGAGTTTTTAAATTTGTAAAAAGAGCATGAAGTTTTATGTAAAAATCATGCCCAAATTGATAACAATCACATATCTTTATTTGATGAGTTTGATGAGATAAATAAAAAGTATTCTGAGCTGGTCATTGAGCATGATTCACTGAAAGCATCCTATACCTCACTTGAGACTGATTTTAAAATATATATTGATAAATTTGAGCATAGGGGGCACTATTTAAGAGTTGATAATGCCATTTTAGAAAGTGATAACTCGAGGTTTAAAGATGAATTAAAATCACTTGAGGAAATAAGACTACACAAACATCTGATCCAAAAGTTTTTTAAACCTAGGAAGATGCACTATAACCTGAATAGATTAGGAAACCCTTTTCCTAGTGTTAGAAGTTTTTCATGTGCCATTCTTGGACACATTTCACACACTTTCTCTATTTACCGTAGTATATATTGAGTGTGGAGACCTAAATTGTATGATTCACAGTATAACACGTATGCATCATAGTCTTCTATTCATAAGAAGGGACCCAAACTTCTTTAGGTTCCTAAATCTGACGTTTGATTATCTTGTAGGGGTGCTCTCAAAAAAGGCTTTCACTATAGGAAAAATAACCAATGCCGGCGGTTTAGATGGTTACACCGGCGGTTTTCAGTTATACCGGCGGAGGCTCATGACTCATAATTGCCTAAGCTTGTTGCATAATAAATCTTGATTTGTATGGTTTTTGATCTATTACTAGTTATTATTTTCTATTCTTTTTTTTTTGGTTTTGTGTGTTAATTTTTTTTATTTGTTGTTGTTTTATAGTGTTTTTATCTCTGATATTCTCCTTTTATTTATTCTTTTTAGTGATAGCTGAAATGACATTTTATAGCTTATTTTTGTTTTTTAAAATTTATATTCAATGTTTGATATCTCTAAATCAGTTAAAGGGAGAAACACTGTTGATTGCTTTTCTTCCTCTAACCTCTTTTAGCGGTGTAATTTTCTTTTCTAAACAAAAGTCTATTTCAAATTAATAACTGGACTTTGCTATTGAGATGTTTTATATCTTGCTATAGTAATCTATCTTATGTATATAATGTTCAAAGTATTTATATTACTTTCAAACTTTCGTAATCATGTCATTGTACTCATATGAATTTGATTATATTTTATGGTATATTCTTCCTTATATTAGAGAGTGAGTTTTTCTTCTCAAATATCTAGAAGATATACTCACAACTGAAAGTATTTAAGAGTTTCAAAAGGGAACTTGCTTGCCAAAATATTAAGGGCATAAAATGAGCCCCAAAGAAAAAAAAAATAAAAAGATGCACAATGATTGCCAAAAAATTAAAAGATATATAAAGTGTATCAAATATCAAAAGATGCACCAAGTGTGCCAATCAAGTGACAAGAGGAAAAAAATGATCCCACAAAAGGCAAGCTTTCTTCTCTTTCAAACCTTTAAATCTTAGAAGAATTCATGTGTCACTTGATATTTTCAAAGGCTTGATTTTGAATTTCATGATTGTGATAAATTACTTTGGTATATTATTCTATAAGTTATTTTTCTGGAATCAAGTTTTGAACATATTTCTTTATCTAACCCAATTAATTTTTTTAACTATGGTGTTTTATTTTCAAAAGATGATTTGTCCTGAGAGAAGTCCAAGCTAGGGCTAACAGGAATGGCTATTCTACAATTTTTCAGATTTTGTCGATGTTAACTCATTGTTCTTACAAATTTTTAAATTTAATCATATGGAGAATTTATCATATTCATGCTTTTATTAAAAATCATTATTTTCATTTTTTTGTGTTTTTATTATCTTTTTCATATTTTATTTTTATCTTTTACTATTTTTTTCTATTTTTTCGGCCTTCTCTGATCATCTCCATCCATCTCCATATTTTTTATCTTTGGTCATATCGTCCTAGATGGTACATTCAATCCAATCTTAAAATTCCATCTGATGGCTTATATGACTTCTCTATTTATGATCGTCCTAGATGATCCATTATCATCCTGGATGATCTGATCATCTTCAACTTTGAATATTCATGATCATCCCTCCAAACTTCAATATCCTTCCCCTTCAAACTTTCAACCTACCTTCTGCGCCAATAACTCTTTTCATGTTCTTCACAGTACTCATCTCCACTTGTAGCATGAAGAAGCTGTAGAAGCAGAGAAGGAGGCGGCTCCAGCACCTATTACTTTACCTGCTCCCCTCTATCAGCACTCTCAGCTAGATCTACTGGTGGAGCGGTTTGACTAGTGGGAGGCATGGTTCGAGTTCTATATTTCTGTAGAGGAGAAACAATATGTAGAGGATGTTGCTCGATTTGACTCTTATGTGGCTTACCAGTAGCACCACCATGATAAGGATATGGCCTAGTTTGGAGAGTTGTTTTCTACCTTTTTTTGCTTTTTTCAGCCACCACCACCTCCTTCGGATGATCAGGGGCCATTCTACTTGTAGTTTATTTTCTTGGGTTAATTTTTCTATGATGTACTTTTTTTATTTAATAGTTTATGTTTCTTTTTTTTTTTGTTCCCTCCTCTTTTTTATGATGTCAAAAGGGAGAGTAGTTGCACTGTTATATGCTGCTTAGTTGTAATGTGTACTATGTTCATTTTTTAATAAAATTTTAACTTCTTGATTTATACTATTTTTTGTGATGTTTCAGTTGAATTACTTAAATTATTTTTATTTGCCATCATAAAAAATTGAGAGATTGTTACGAATTTGATTTTAGGGAATATAACTTTAATGATAGCAAACATTTCTATTTTTCTACGTCTATTTTGTCTACTAACATTCAAGTCCACAAGATCAAATTGCAAATCGAAATAACTCAAGATTGGGTATATTATGACTGAGTCAGCTTGTAATGTATGTCAAGTATCTTTTACCTTTTCTTGAGTCCATTGTAACAATGTGGGCACTGATGCTAAGTAACCTTGCACACACACACTTGGGGGAAAAATTCTAATTTTTTTTAGTTTTCTATTTTTTATCATTTCATTCGAGATGATCCCAAATTATCTTAGAGGATAAGTTAAAAATAGAAACACTAATTAGGGCATCCTAGTTAAGGCAACCATAATTAAGTGAATTTTCTTAGATGATATTACCATCGTCTGGATGCTAGGATCAAATCAGAACCAATTAGCCGCTATAACCTTTTAGGCATATTTTACTTTTGGACATCATTCTAGATAATGGACTACAGTTATGCCTAAATTAGTTTGATAAATAAGGAAAGACATTAAAATTAGATTGCTTGATCATATCATATTGGACTATCGTAGGATCGTTCAGGACAATCAGTTAACAAACCTTATTTCTTCCTAGACGATCAAGTTATTTTTTCATCATCCAGACATCCATCCAGGGTGATGGTCTAGATGATATTCGACGAATTGAACTAATCGTACAGGACGATATACTATCATCCTGGATGATCTGAACAAAGGAACCTTCTAATCATCTAAACTCTCCTAAATCATCTTGACTGTTTGAGCTAAATTTGAACTAATCGTACAGGATGATCGGTTGATTGTCCTGGATGATATTTAATGATTATTCGCAAAGTAGGGCAAATTTGGAGCCCTTGTTTAAAAGATCTCTTATATTTTAAATAGGAGATCTTTTGCTACTATCCTGACCTGAGAGAGACAAGAGGAGAGGGAGAATAAGGGAGATAGAGATAGGATCTTATGAGGGAAAGTTTGTGAGGGGTTTCATAAAGGTTGCTCCAAGAAAGGATCTGAGTCATCTTCTCCGATCATCATCCATGGTTTCTTAGAGGTTCGAGTCAGCAATTGATCGAGGTTCTCAACCTTCTTTCGGAGGAAGCCAAAGGAGTTGAGTTCTTTGCCTTCTTCAAGAGGAAGCAAAAGGAGTTGGGTTCTCTGCCTGCTTTTGGAAGAAGTAAAGGTGTTGGGTTCTCTGCCTCACCGGGGTCGATGGAAAGGAGTTTTTGTACAGGCTTCTCCGCCTTACTATGGGGGCAAAAGGAGAGACAAAGAGTTTAGTTCAATATCTAGAGGAGAGGCTCCGGGGAGTAGATGTAGGTTAAGTTGACCAAACCACTATAAAACATGGCGTGTTCATTTTTTTATTATCTTTTTTCACTTTAATTATTTTGCTTATTATTTCGTTGTGTTAGTGATTTTGTTTGGTGAACTTTTTAAATTCCCATTCATCCCCTCTGTTGGTTAGCCTTGGGACTAGTTCATAAGTGCTTAACATCCCGAACGAACTTTCAAAACATGTATGTACCCATTTTGTACTATATGAGTAATCTGTTTGAAAATGTTATCCTACAGTACAAACAATATAAAAAAATTTCCCAGGCATGATCTACTTAACATCATTTTTTAAGAACTACCATAACAAACCGTCTAATACAATTTGAAAATTATACATTACGATTAGTTTTAAAAATGAACGTTTTGACTCACTCCCTTAGTGTATGTGTGTGTACATGGTTACCCAGTTATAATATCAATCTCTCAGACTCAACAAAAATAGAAAAAATTATAGACCCCAATTACAAGAAACCATAATCTAATATATTTTGAAGTCTTCGTTAGTTTGGAGTATTATTTCCTTAAAAATTTTAATACACATAAATAACACAAAGAAAATATATCTAATGTATGTTAGGAGAACCAATAATCAAAACAATAATATTTTGGTATCTTAAAAAATCACATGATGCAAAACTTAATCTTGAAATCTAAGTTGCAACAATTGGATCAATAGCCATCAAGTATTTTAAACTAAAAAACCACTAGTATATTGATCTTTTTTGTTCTAACGTGAAAGAGAAAGGTGTTTTGGCTTCATTATTTTATTATCACTGGTTATTACTAACTCTAGATTTCTTCATTGATAGTACTTTATAATGTCCATTCTCGCTTTCACATTATCCTTTCTCTTTCCTTTTACATCCATAATTATATTAAAAATATTGTTGATAAATTTCTTCTCGATGTAATTAACATCTAAATTATGACTTATTAAATTAATTCTCCAATATTATAATGTCAAGAAAATACTTTTTTTAATCCAATTATGATGAACACCATATCCTAAAAATTTACACTCTAATAATATTAAAAAAATTAATAATTTGATGAAATTCCAAGAAGACTCTATAGTACATCACCACCACTTAATCTGGTTGGAGGAGGTGACCTCTCAACTCTATTTTTAATGAACGCTTATTTATTTCTCCTAAATGAAAGATCAGCATGTAAGAACATATGATGACAATCAAACCAACTACTTCTTCCTCAGAACTTTAGTGTGAAAGAATTAGTATTCTCCATGCAATATGGGAAAGATAATTTTCCTACTGTGCTCCAGCCAGAACATATATCATAAGCTAGAAAATTACTAATGGTCCAAAGCAATGCATTTCTAAGGAGAAAATTTTATTTGTTTGAGATGTTATTTGTAAGGACACCTTCTTCCCATAAGAACTTAATATCATCAATTAATGGTTGCAAAAAATTTTAATTTTTGCTTTTAAATTATGTGGTCCAATTATTATAAGTGTTAAGATCATGTACATGTTATTCATACACATCTCTGGTGGATGGTTATATGGTGTTAGTACAACTGGCCAACAAGAATATAGTGAAGTTGCTTGGAGGTATGGAGTAAATCCATTAACGCATCATCCCAATCTAATGTTTTATGGCTTAGTAGTGAATGAGGCATGCATATGATCAAAATGTTCCATGCCTCAGCATCTGATGGATGAGAAAGAGCACATCTATTTGCTTATTTCTCCTTATGCATCTCATATGACCTACTAAACTCATTGATGAATAGAGCCGCTGAAGTTTTGGAATAATCGGTAAAAAAAATGAAAATATAGAACATCTTTCTTTCGATAATGTTATTTTATTGAGTTTGGTTTAAATGAAAATATGGCACATTATAGGTGCAATAATAAACATATGTTGCATCATCCTTGTCGTATAGGATGTATCAATTTATATAACAAATAATTTTTGTAGCGGTGAGACCTAACTTGAATACTAATTTCTATATTCGATACAAATCTGTAGGGATTAAATTGTTCATTAGATTTATTTCCTTGAGAAGACCAATGAATTTATTAAAACATTCATACGGAATATAAAATTCTTTTTTTATATTTATCATCCTAAAAGAAATCAATAATTTTGAATGAATTACGCAACCATCCCAAATTATTTTTTTAGCAGCATGTAGTAAATCAAAAAATTTTTGGTTTTTTCATTTGGTGTCTTTTCCATGCTAGCCCTTTTATTACGACATGATGCATCAAAAACAAGTTCTTCATATGGTCTTCTCATTTGATCTTCTTCAATTATTTCAAAAACTTTGGATGGATCGACATAAGTATCTAAATGTGGCTTGTACTAGGCATGTGAGGTCCAAATCCAGTATCCTCAAAAATATCCCCTATGATATAAATTAACCTATATAACATCGGGCTTAAGGAGTGCTTGATTTTTGTGCTTCAAGCATGGACATCTAAAAATTTCATTGGAGTTAAATGAAGGTAGTTGAGATGCGACTTGAATAAATGTATCAACTCCCTCCATAAATTTATCTCTCAATCCTCTTTGACCTGGTAACAATCTATTATTCATATAATACCTCTATTTTTGGTTTGTGATTTGAAAATTAATTCAAACATTATTATATAGTTGTGAAATGAATTATTAGAAATGATGCATCCTTAATTGTCATTTAAATCTAATAAAGAAATATCATTTCTAATATATTTTTTAGCTAAGTCTTTTTAGTCCTACCTCTACCTTTCCTAATATAAGTCAAATTTAATATCACTAGTTTCCTAATTGGGTCATTGGATGGCTGCCCTTTTTAGAGACCAAATCATCTAATGTGACTTATCTCTGCAAAACTTAACTTAATACTATGCTTTTCTTTTAATGATCAACATTTTGCACCATAAAGCATTATAGGTCTCACCACCATCTTATTCAATTTTCTGTTAAGTTTGAGGGGGACTTTTCTAACACACAACAAGCCTGATGCATTCCTCCACTTCAACCATCCAACTTGAATTCTGTTGATAATATCCCGTGTATTTCACCTTTAATATGTTGAATCAGAGATTTAATATATCTAAAATGTGTACTCTTATTAATGACTACATCGCCTAAAGTCACAATCCCTTCACTAGGTGTATTAATACTAAAATAACGCTACAGATTCATATTTTATATGCACTGAAGTGAAAACCTTTAAACTCTAAGGTTCACCTCAATAATTCAAGTTTACCTTCAACTCCTTTCCTACTCTTATCAATAAGAAGAATATTATTAGCAAAAAGTATAAAGTAAGGTACATCCTCTTGTAAATCTTTATAGAGAACATCCATGACAAAAGAAAAATGATATGGGCTTATGTCTTTCTCCAAATCAACCTTTAGATTCAAATGTTGATCTCCAAAATTAAAGTTTACCTCTAACTCCATCTCTACTCTTATCAACAAGAAAAATATCAACAATTAAAAAAATAAATAATATCTAAGGTACATCCTCTTACAAATGTCTAATGAGAAAATCCATGACTAGAGCAAAAATTTAGGACATGCATGGAGATCACCTTCGGCTAGTGTAATAAAATGTGAGTTAGGGAATCGATGGTGAGGGTGCGGGTAGCGTTCAGTGGCTGGAGTTCTATTGAAAAAAAGAAGGAATAATTTGATGAGGGCAATGGTGCAGTCATCTAGAAATAAGAAACCAAAAGAAATGAGGAGGAAGGGTGGGTCTGCCATTTTTAGGTCCCTTTCAAATAGTTTTTTGGTGGTTTTAACAACCAAAAACATTTCATTTAAAATTGGCAGCTAAACTACCGTAAAAGTTGTCAAGTAAAGAAAATATTGTTGGTAATTCTAGCATTAAATTAAGCGCTAGAACTTTTGGAAACATATTGTTTAATACCGATGGTAGAGTTACCGATTCATAATAGAAGTTGGATCACAAGTTTAACAACCACTAATTCCAGTAATAAACTAACAACCAAAAAAAACTCTGGTATTTAGTGAAATTATTGTAATGATACTTGTATGGCTTAGTCTCCTATGCAATAGCCAAAATTCATTAATGCTTATTTTTAGATAGCAAATATTACTTAATCGATCAATGCAATTTAAATCAATCATATAAACATTGTTGATTTTCATTCCTTCTAAAAAAAGTTTCCATTTAAAGTTATTAAGCATTTGGTTAAATGAAATTTTATATTAAAAATCTTTATCACAAATATGGCTGATGTTTAAAAAAATTATGTTTAAAACATCAACTAATAAATGATTTTAATTAAAAAATTATTAGGTCTATTAATAGTACCTAAACCTACTATCTTTTTGGTAGAATTATCTCCAATCATGACTTTTCCTCCAGTTCTGGCTTCGAGCATGATGAATTTTTCTAAATCTTCAGTCATATGCCTAGAGTATTTACTGTTTTGGTACCACATGCTCTCACTAGACCTTTTGTGAGAGCTTAACTATAAATAGTATTAATTTAATTATGTAAGCCAATGTAGGTTATGGTCCAACTTTATGTTTATAAGAATGTATGTAATGCTATGATGATGATGTATTGGGCCTCTAGGCCATATGTTTTTTATGGTATATTTTATGTGTTCAATTGTGTGAAATATATGCTAGCATGCAAAAATAATAATGCTTAATTTATAGAAATGAATTAACAAATCTTTATAATGGAATATGTTTCCTTTTAGAGATGGAATGTGTATACTATTTTTTATTTTTTAGTTTTATGTGTGTGGGCCATGGTGTATATTATTTAAGTGCAATGATCTTTCTAATTAAATTTCATTTTAACTCCTACAAATGCTTAATTTTATCAATGCTTCAGGCTCATTTCCATCTATTTTTAGAGCAAACTCTTTAAGCTCTTTAAATTCTACCTAAAATACAAGATGCTCTTTATTTAATAATTCATGCATCTATTTCCTTTCGATATGCTTTTTTGTAATGATTCATGTTCTACTTATAATGCAATAATATTAGTTTTCAAGTTGGTATAATTATTAATTAAATTGATATGCTCTTCTTTTAAAGTAGAATATTCTCTTTTAAGATGCAAATGCTACTTTTTTTAATTTCATATAAGAATAATGTGGTTCTTATGATAAAAAGAATTATTTATTATATGATAGTTTAAGGACTTGATTACTATTTATGTCTCTAATGTTATTTTTAATCATTAAACACAAGTTGGTTACCACCTCTTATGGCTTATTTTTAATGATTTTGAATAAGAATTTGCCCTAAAAGCCTTTTAAAAATTTTATTTTCCCTTTTTAGCACTTCTTTTCTTCTCACCATTTTCCTTTACTGGGTTACTCTGTAAGCTTAGGCAATCAAATTAGATGTGTCCTAGTTTTGTATAATCATAAAAAATAATGTTAGTGGTCAACTTATTTAACTTTGATTTCTTACCTCACAGTTATCATTATGGCGCTTTGTTAATGTTTTAGCAATATTTTTCATGTCTTATCATTAATGCTATAACTTAATTTCCATCTGAGCATATCTCACTTCTTTATATTTCATTGGCTTTGAAAGTTATTATCATCTTCTTCTTTGTTTATCATAAATATGTAATTCTTTGATTGACCTTTTGCTAATAGGCAATCAAAGTGACTAGAAGATTATCAATAGAATATAAGTTTAAACCCTTTGACCTAAATATAGAAGTTACTTAAGAATCCTAAGAGTCAAGAAAGTAATATAAAAGTTAATGACTTTTTTAGTATTTTATATTTCTTTTCCTAAGGCATGCATAGAAGTAATAATTTCATTGAACTGGCTAAACATATTAAATTTTTTTTTGCAAGGTTTCATGAGGAAAGGTTTATATTCTTGCAATTACAAGTTTATGCTAGAGTTATTTTCTTCACTGGTTCTTTTAAAGTTATACAAATGTATCTGATACCTCCATACCATTGATACAAGTTGAAACATGCATGTTCTCTTCCAATTTAAGAGCACATAAAAAGAAATTAGGACATTTGTCATAAGTTGGGCTAATTCATTATCTTAAATGGACCATTCAGTAAAAAGGAATATCTATGCTAGCTTCATTCTTGATCATAAAAGGTAAAAAATAACTAGAATAAATCATATACCATATACAAAAATCAATGAATTATAAGAACATGGATATACTAGTGTACCAAAAATTGAATAAAATGTTATCAAGCTAAGGTGGTTGGGTAATATAATACCCTTATGAGGTTTAATGATTGCCAAAGTGTACCATATGGATCTACTCATGGGGAGTAAACTAAAATAAAAAGAGAACCTAGTCTGATACCAATTACAAGTGCTTTGAGGGCACCTGAAAGTGCAACAGACACCAAAAGGAGTGAGGGGTTTTGCACTTTTAAAAATATTTTCCATAAAAAAACAAAACTTGAAATAAATTGACAAATTTAAAAGATTCAATAACAAAACAAAACCAAAACCGAGAACAAAATTTTGTTTTTAAACTTTTAGAGAATAAAAATATTTATTTTTTTTCATTTTTTTATTTTAAAAACAAAGCAACAAATAATCAATTAGCCAAACTACTTATGAAAAGATAATCAAAATAAAGCCAAAACAAATTAAAATAGAATACAAGCAAGTTAAAGTGTTTAAAAGTAAGAACATGCAAACCAAGTTTATAGTGGTTTGATCGAATGGACTGATATCCACTCCCCAATGGTCCTCCTCTTTAAGTATTGAACTGGCTCAAACTTCTTCAGCACAAAGATAGGTGGAGAAGCCCTTCTTCCTTACCCCGTGAAATAATAACCATTGCATACTCTGAAGAATCTCCCTCCTCTTGCCTCCTAAGCCCAGTAGATATGCCATCCTTGCTTTTACCTACTAGGCTCAATAAAGATATTGATCCCTCCTTTAACCTCCTAAGATCGATGAAGACGTAATCCCTCCTTTAATTCTATTTTTTGACAGAGACATCACTCCCTACTTTTACCTCCATGGCCGAGTTGAGATGCCAATCCCTCCGCATTCCTCGAGATGAGCTCTCCCGGGTGTATCAAACTATATAATATGATTGTACAATATTATTATTAGTGATAATTAGATCATCATTATATTACTTAATCTATGGTGATAAATTAGGGAACATTAATTAAATTTTGCCCAATAAAAACTTGGTTTTACTGTTTGATCAGTTAAACTTTCAAAATTTGAATTGATCTAATTTAGAAAATATAGATTCAATGGTAGGATTATTTGAAAATAGCTGCCATACAGAATAATTTGTGGTCGTATAATATTATTACTTATGGCCTAATTCTAATTATACCTATTAAATTAAATATCTCAACTAACATTTTTTATTAGATCATATAGTATAATAAATAGAACATTTTGAATATTTAAATTTATTCCCCCTTATGCGTTTGTGTACAGTTTCTTTGTTAATACACACTTATATAAAGACTGACTCAAGAAAAATAAAAATTATAGACTTTCAAAAATAAATTTATTAGAAACTAAAGCAACACTATCTTGAGCCTTAATTTTTCACTTTTGCTTTGTGCATGCTATACTTGAAAGAGTTAGTCGCACATAAGAAACTATATATTATGTTAAGCAAGAATGACTAAATTATCATCCAGTAATGTTTAAAATAATAAAAACACAAGATTAAGAACCCAAATTTCAATATATATGAAGGTTATTATTAATCAATATAAACTTATATGAATTCATTGGAAGGGTTTTAGATGAGTGAAGCAAATAAATTCGGTTATGCATAAGTTTGATATACATTGAGCTAGTTTGTCCAAGCTTAAGTATGCTGACTTATTCAAACTTAGATTAGGAAGCTATGATTGATAGGATTGATATATCAAGACCCTAAGGTCCAATTTTTTATGGGAGTTGAATTAAACATTCAATTTTCAGGTGTCTTGAAGTCTACTGTGTGTTTAAGCTTTGAAATTTAGTTTGACCATAGGTTTTAGATTAGTGAGGGCTTGCATTTTGGTTTAAAAGGGTTTAGTGGCATTTAGAATAATTTTGAGAAGCTTGCAATGTAATAACAAGGTTTTGATTGATTATACTAGTTAGCTAACTCAAGGAAGATTATCTCAAGTATGAAGTGGTATATGATTTTATCCTTTGGGCAAATAAAGTCAACTAGGATTAGCCTAAGGTCTTGGGTCACCTTGACTAGTTTAAGTATGATCCTAGGTAAAATTATAATAATGACATGTATTTAAATATGTTATAGAGTAGGCTTGAATGGAAGATGATAAGCTAATGAAAGAGACCTAGTTAATTCTTGATGAAGAGTAACGTATCACTATAGTCATATAGTGTTTGTTGAAGTATACTTTAAATGTTTATGATCTTAATGACCTTACCTAAAAATGAGATCAACATGTACCATTATTAAGGAATGTTACCTTATTTGGGTCATTAATTAAGCAAATGAATCAGATTAAATTGTCACATTTTTATTTGTATTGTATAATAAGATACTTTGGATGGATATGAATTTCACAAAAAAAGATTGACCATCCATGAAGATCAATGATTTAATTAAATTAATTGTTCAACATAGTTCATATCATGCAGTCTTATCTAATATAATTTAAAAATGGGTATTTCATAAATTTGGTTGTATGATGCACAATTCATAAAATATGATTTTTTTTTTGTTTTTTTTATTTTGGATAAAACCTACGAAGGGCCTACGCGTTATTAAAAAGAAATGATTACAAAGTCCTTATGGGAGACGATTTGCTCACTAATGCTCCAATGAGCTATAAAACAAAATAAAGAAACACCTTGGAGCAAAAAGTCTCCACTAAAAAAAATACAGAATATCCTAATAACATGCTAAAGATGTTATATATAAGCATCCAAAAAAGAAAGATGTAATAACAGAATGGAGGAACAATATTTATGTAAGAAATTTTGTTGTCCACCATAATCAGCTCCACCTACAAAACAAAAAAGCTACATAGAAAAAGGATGTGACACAAAATTTTATAGATAAGCCAAAAATAAGTATGTAAATTTAAGATAGAACCAAGATCAGAATTTTAAGGACCACAAAATAAGAAATGATCCAAGCCAAGGCACCACAAAAAGTGTAGAAGAGGATAAAGACAGATAGAGCTTAGGATAAAATTAGTACAAAAGGCCTCATTAAGATAATCCTCAAGCCACTCAATCCTAACATCAGGAGCAAACACCATCCACCACTCAAAGGGACCAAACAACAAAGCATAAGGACACTAGAAAAATAGCACAAATCCTCTAGAATATCACAAATACCCAGACTGAAGGAAATCAAGCACATTAGGTGATATATAAACTAAGCCAAAGTCCAAGGATCATGGAGAGACAACCAATTTAGACAAGAAACTAATAAATCGAGAGCATTGCCAAAATAGCCCCTAAACCTAGCAAAACTCTCACAAATACAACAACTTGAAGGTAGGAGAGCAACAGTGGGAAATACCATCAGCAACATCACATATGCAATTACAACTCAAGTTTATATCCACGAAGATAGCTAAATTGAGTAACATAGAGGGATGCTAGCTTAAAAACAAAAATAGCACAAAGAACCGCAAAATCCCCCAAAGAATCCATAACCCAAACCTGGAACACCTCAAAAAGTAGAAAGAACCTTCACCAAGCCCAGGGATTAAGAAAACAAATAAACTAAATAAGTACATCCCATAAATCTAGTTAGGATAAATCAGACAACCAAGGCACCCAAGAAAAACCAACACATCGCCCCCACAAATAACCAGAAGCCATAATGTAAGCCCCAGTAACCAAAGCTAAAACAACCAAAAGAAAGAACAAGGGATGAAACCAGAAAAGAAAACCAACAGTAGACCAAAATAATCCCCAAAGCACCCCGGGGCAACTAAAAGAACCACGTCCATATACATCAATTAAATTTTAATATAGG
Organism: Dendrobium catenatum; assembly: GCF_001605985.2. Taxonomy (NCBI): domain Eukaryota; kingdom Viridiplantae; phylum Streptophyta; class Magnoliopsida; order Asparagales; family Orchidaceae; genus Dendrobium; species Dendrobium catenatum. The sequence goes on from NW_021456507.1 coordinate 23,766, forward strand.
GAAAACCAAGCTCATCTAGCCGAAGTAAACCTTTAAGAGCAACATGAATGGTGACCCAAATAAAATAAGAAAAATCCTCAAGATTACAACCCGAATTAGCAAGCCAAGAGGCACAAGCATTACCTTCCCTGCAAATATATTGAAAGGAGTAATTCATAAAAACCAAAAGATTTTTAATTTCCCTAACTTGATAAAAAATATAGGGAGAGCAACATATATCATCTATAGAATTTAAGAATTTGAAATCATAATAAGAATTCATCTCATTAAGGATGTTAGTTAAATTAAGAGAGATGTAAACCTTAAGACCATAAATAATAGCCATAATGATAGCAACTGCATTATTACCACTCGAGATAGGAGCAGAAAAAGCCACAATAAGACTACCATTGTTGTCCCTGATAGCTCCACCACAGCCCATCAAAGAGACACTGCTAGCACTAGCAACATTTAATTTAAAAAAATTAATGGGAGGTTCGAGCCAATAAATAATTTTATTCTTTAAAGAAATAGGTAATCCCTCAAAATTAAGTCCTAACTTAGTACCAACAAAATATTATTTTTTAATATTCTTCAAAGAGAGGATATTAGCAACACAAAAAGACAAAACCTTATATTTAACCTTTTGAATAACCATATGATGACTCATCTGAATACCATTAAAGAGAGAATTATTCCTCTCACACCATAAAAATCAAAGAATGAGAAAAGGAATAACATTACAAATGTGCCCATTAGAATTCATGAACCAAGCCTTAAGCATAGATTTAAGAGATAGATGAGCATTAAAGAAATTTAATTGAAACAAATCATCAAAATAAACTCAAGTTTTGACAACAACCAGACCATAAATAAAAATATGATGCAAATTCTTGATGTGGTAATAACATTAACACTTGGAAGGCAAACTAAATCCTTTTTTTGGTAAGATTATCATCCGTTGGAATAAATCTATGCATAATTCTCCAAATAAAAATAGACACAGTAGTAAGAATGCTCTTATGCCAAATCAAAGAAAAAATATTATCACAATTTCTTCAAGCTCTAAAAATATGCCAAGCCTTTTTTAAGTGAAAACCACCATCGTTAGATAAATAACATTGCATAATGTCCTTAGAATCAGAATTTATTGGCAAGTTAAAAATATGATGAATAATAAAATCATGAACAACATTAGTAAGTTTCTTATAATCCCAGCAACTATTCATAAACAAAGAATTAACCTTAATCAAAGCAGTAGAGGATGAATTCAAGATAGAATAAATAGATTGTTTGCCTAACCAACAATCTTGCCAAAAGAAACCATTACTTTCACTAAGGCCCCAAGAGATGTAGGGCTCAACCTCCTATTTAACCTTACAAAGTCTTTGCAACACTCTAGAATCACCCTGCTTAAAATAACAAGTAGTAGAATGCTTTCCAACATAGTATTTAAAAGACATAAAATTAGCCCAAAGGCTCTCTTTAGCATGAAAACTATACCTATGTTTAAAAAAGAAAGCTTGAGCCAAGTCATTAATATTTTTACATAACACCATAATATTTATCCCAAGAAGCCCAACAATTTTTTGAATTAATAGAATTACCTTTTAAAAAAAAATTACTAATGAGTTTATGCACCCTATTACAAACAGCTTGAGTGGGAAGAATAGTTTAAAAACTATAAATCTGTAATGAACACAAAACACTTTTAATAAGAGTGATTCTACCACCAAAGCTTAGGAAAATAGGGTTTGATTTAAATAACTAATTTTGATTCTTTTCATAATAAATGTGTGTGACGTAAGTGAGTAACCATAGATGTTATTCAATAAGAGATAGAGAGGGTACCTTAAAGAGGGAAAGGGTTTCTCCTTGCTTGAGAGATTTTGTGTAATTCTCTTGGGAGATAGAAGGTGAAGTTGTGAGTTAATTCCTTAAGGGAGTCAAGGTTTGCATGTGATGGAGTTTTTTTTTAAGCTTTTCTTTAATGCAAAGCAATTTAAACTTTAATTTCTTGGGGAAATTTTAAAATTTGACTTTTGAATTTTAATATTGAAATCAAACAAGCTATCAGAAATGATATACCACCTCGAGAGTTGAAAATAATATTTCTGAATTAGTTCAAATTTAGAATTATTAATTTCATCCCTAATACTGTAGCGAAATTTAGAGGGGGACTACATATGACGTCAAAGGGTAAGAATGATGTTTGATCAAATATTTAGCTATGATAATGTAGATGGGCTGTCATTAATTTTATATTCAAGGTCATAATGACCATTGATATATCTTTCTAAGAGAAGAAAGTTTGACTATAACGATCATCACTGGTTTTGTTAATTTTCCCTAAGAGAATTAATATTTTTTAAATTGATTTAAGGTCCTTAAATATTCTATGAAGGAAAGCATTCATAGTTAATTATGTTATAGGAAGCTTGTGTTTCCTATAAAACTTTTAATTAAAATAATAGTAGAAATTTCATTATCATTTTTTAAGGAGTGATATCAAAGGGACTAAAATTTGAATTTTAAAAGGGATTTGATCAAAATTTGAATACTTATTTTTGGAGGCTAATGGATGAATTGTAGGAGGTGTCTTGGAATTCTTAAATAATTTAGAAACACCCCTATATGACATATATATTTAGCTTTGTATGTTGGTTTAGAGAAAATTTTACTTTAAGTTGTCATTTTATTAGAATGTTAGTACAATATTCATAAAATTGGGGCTTATGATTTTTTTCTACCCCATATCCTAAGCCTAATTTGGGCACCAAACAATGGTGATTAGAACCTATTTAAAGAAATTTAAATATGTTCTTATCCTAGCCTTAATTAGGGAGCCAACTACGCACCTAATGCTTCAAAACCATGAATTAGGTCTTTTATGAATGAAAGGTAAAATTGTTAATTATGTTTTGAGGAGTCAAAGCTAATGCCTAGAGAATATCCTAATTGGCCCCTTTACTTATGTGGGGTACTTATGCTTAAATGAAATTAAAATTTTATTACTTTAGTTAGTTTTTAATGCAATGCATACTAAATAAACATGTATTCTCAAATGATATGAAAAAAAATTAAAAATTTGGCTTAGAAATTGATTTTTCCCTTGATATTGCACAACATCTCCTAGACAGAGCTACACCCTAATAGGCGAGCTGGTCTTCCACAAGCCATAGGTGGGGAAATGCGTAATAAGGAAAAAAAAATTAATATGAATGCATGAGACCCTCGATGAGTCCGAGCTTAATTCTTAAAATCATTTATCTTTCTATGTTGGCTAGAATAATTTATTTAGTTATTCTGCAACCACTCAAAGAAGATTTTTAAGTCATACAGGTGATCCTCTTTGACTTTCCTCTTTATGAACAAATCTTTAATAAAGCATTCAGGTTGATTATGTAATAATTCAAATAATATTCAGGTCATCGACTGCTGGTAGGTTGTGCCAGTACTTTGGTGATCAAATGGTATCACCTTATAATAAAAGATCCCTATAGGATTTCTAAATGTTGTGTTCCTCTCAACTTCTCCATTTGGTTATAACTAGATGCGTTTTCCATAAAAGCAAAAATGACATGTAAAGTGGCAATGTCCACCATGAGCATAAGTATGGGTAAAGGAAACTTGTCCTTACAACATACTTTATTCAGATCTCTATAGTCAAAATAGATCCAAATTTGATCGTACTTCTTTCAAACTGGTACGATGCTGGCTAACTAAAAAGGATTTGTTCCTCTAGAATAAATTCAGTCTTATTCAATTTTTTGATTTAAGATATGACTTGTTTCTTGAATTCTAGACGCATGAGTTTTAAAGGAATAACAACATGTCAAAATCCATTCTTATAAATAGTAACATTAGTGAAGATGAGCATTTCAATAAGTTTTGGGCAAGAGAGAGAACGTTTGGGTTCTAGAGAGAGAAACTTCCATTCTTCAAGTTCGAATTGATCTTTCCCGCGATTTTTCGCAGCAGGTGGTGCGGCCACCGAATGATCATCGACATTCTCTGCTGATGTCATGGCTGCTTTGCGACCTCCAGCTTCTTTACAAACTGGTGGTAGAGGTGGTAATGGGCTGGTAATCAGAGAAGGGATGAGATCTCCGTCTCGTCTACCTGTGGCTGAAGATAAGGACACGAAGGCGATTGTGGAAGATGGAGCGGCTTTGAGGAATGGGGAGTTGTTGGTGCCAGATACACTAAATCTTGATTCTATGAAATTGGGTGATGAATTCTTGAATAAGGGTCGGTGTGGACGGAATGAGGATCGACGTGGGGATAATGATCTAAAAATTTTGAATGGTCAAGAACGGGGTAATACTCTTAATTATGTTAAATATTATGGAATGGATTTGACAATCGATGGAATGGTGATGGAGGAGACCAATAACAAGAAGCTTGAATGAGGTTGTTAATGCCTGGACAAAACCGAAGCACATCAAGATTGAACTAAATAGAGAGAAAGTTGAATTATCGGAAGATGGGGTCGCTGTTAAGTTAAATTCAAAAATGGAGGAGAAAAATATACATGTCCTGAGACATTCTGTGGTGATTAAAGTTTTGGGTAACAATGTGCCTTTCCCTGTGTGTAGTATGGAATTGAGGAAACAGTGGAGCAGGCATGGCAGATTCCATTTAACGTCAATTGGCATGAACTGGATCCTCTGTTCGTTCAGAACGGAGGATGCCATGGAGGAAATTCTTAATGGGGGACCGTGGTTTGTTGGTGGATACATTGTTAGAATGGATCGATGGACTTCTGCATTTGATCCGTACTCATTCAAGGGGATCTCTGCTCCCATTTCGATCAGATTCCCCTGTTTACCGCTTTACTGCTGGGATGAAGATAACATAGCGAGAATAGCATCTCGATTTGGGATGCCGATGTACATAGATGGGAATACGTTTCGATGGGGGATGCGAGAATTCTCTCGTGTATGTGTCAAAATTGATCTGGAGAAGAAGCTACCGAATGGAGTTTGGATAGAAGGATCAGCTGGCAGATTTTTTCAACGGGTGGAGTATGAGAAGGTGGATTTGTTTTGCTATCAATGTGGTTGTGTAGGACATAATAAGGCTGAATGCCCTGAGGAGGTTGTTCAGGGGATTACAAATCAGGCCATTATTAAACCTGTTGCAGATGAATCAAGAAAGATTATTCCTGAAGCCAATCCAGGTGTGATCAAGACAGAATATGGCCCGTGGATACATGTACAATTCAAAAACAAATGTTTTGTTAAGGCGAATGGTGGTGGAAGACATATGAATGAACGTCAGTATAACAGGATGGAAAATATGGGGACTAACTTTGTGCAGAAAGTAATCCCAGCTAAGAAGAAGAATGTGGATAATATAAGTATTCCGGGTATGCTGACTGATAAAATGCATGATCAGAAGAAGGCAAATTATGAGCAGCAGCAAACTGTAAAACAAAATATGCAGCCGATTGTTGTCAGTAACAAATTTGATGATCTGCTTAATGATTTTGGAGGAGAAACCATGTTTAACAATGAGGAGGTTGATAAGCCGAAGGACGTGGTTACTCAATGCATTGAGGAGACTGATGGGGCTGGAGATATTGGTATGAAACTGAATGATTCAGATTTAATGTATGTTGGTGTGGGTTCTCAATATGGGGGCAATATGACTAAACTTGCCAAAGAGTTAAGATTGTTGGGACCTCTTGAAACAGGGCACAAGAAGAAGAGAAGGGATGGAAGGTTGAGTTCCATGTGTGGGGAGAAATACCCAGCAAAAATTTAATGTCTACCCTTTTATTTTGGAATTGCAGGGGGGCTAGGAAGAGGGAGGCCGCCTTGTATTTGAAGGAGATGGTTAGAGAGCAAGATGTTTGTTTTATTTGTCTATTGGAGACTAAGATGACTTATATTGGTAGGAGGGAGGTTGATTA
>NW_021456507.1:29909-38068 GCF_001605985.2 Dendrobium catenatum
GTCGGGTTGAACAGTGTCGGGTCAATTTCGGGTTGGACCCGAACCCGACCCGTGACCCGTTTTTGACAGGTCTACCATGTGTATGGAAGTCGATGTTGCAAAGAAAGGGAAGATCTTTGGAGGCAGCTTGAAGAGGGCATGAAGGATCCTAATCCTTCTATCATTGGAGGGGATTTTAACTGCATTTTGAACAAAGAGGAGAAGAGAGGAGGTAGGAGGTTCCTATTTTCCAAAGGACCGAGAGATATGAAACAATTTATGACAAATTTAGATTTTCATGATGTAAGAAGCATTAGACCAAGGTACACTTGGTGTAACAACAAAGAAGGAGCCTCTTTGATATGGGAAAGACTGGATAGGTGTTTGGTGAACTCGGTTGCTCTTCAAAGAATTCCTTCAGCTCTTACTAGGCACCTAGCAATAGTGGCATCGGATCATAGTCCAATTTCCTTTAAATTGGATGAGAGGATACGTCCCTTGATGAAGAGTATCAAATTTGAGGATACATGGAGGTCCTATCCAGCGGCTAGAAGCATTGTGTATCATTCTTGGAAGAAGAATGATTTTGGTGATAATAGTGATATCCTTCACAGGAAAACTAGCATAACGTGGAAAGCATTGTTCTTTTGGAGCAAAAGTAAGTGCAAAAATCTGAAAACTCTCAAGGAGGATCTGAAAAAGGATATTCTTGAACTCCAAAACAAAGAAGCTGTGGGTGTAGATTGGACTAATGAGGACCTACTTTTGCTTAGAAGTAAAGTGCACGAGCTTAATGTAACTTTGAATCAGCTAGCTACATCGTGGAATCAAAGGGCAAAGGCTAGATGGCATGAACAAGGAAACATTAATTCAAAAGTGTTACACAACTTTGCCACGGCTATAAGAAATGGGAATAGGGTGGTTCAAATTAAAGACGTGCATAATAACATTCAGGAGGAAGATGATTAAATTGAGAAGGTTTTATTCAATTCTTTGAAGCTAAATGGAAATCTAGAACTTGTGAGCTAGTAGGGTGGCCGGTGGTATTGGAAAACCAGAAGCTGAACTAGAGAGATGTTGTTGATCTGAGCTCTGAATTCACATTGGCTGAACTACAGGTTTCAGTATTTCAGCAGGAAAACAATAGATCTCCAGGTATGGATTGAGTCACTTCATCTTTCTATAAATGCTATTGAGATATTGTGTGGAAAACTTTATGGGAAGCTATTAAGAGCTTCTTAAATTCTGGTCAAATGAGCAGGAATTGGAAGGATACTCTAATTATTTTGATTGCTAAAATCAAAAGACCTTTAACTCCCTCTAATTACAGGCTGATTAGTTTATGCCAAACTAATTATAAAATTGCAGCCACTATTCTAGTTAACAGATTGAAGAAATGCATTTCCAAATTGATCACTGAAGAGCAAATGGCCTTTATGGCGGGAAGGTCTATATCTGAACATTGTTTGTTGGCTCAAGAGATATTTCACAAGTTTAAAATTTCCAAGAACAAGAAGGGATTGATGGCTCTGAAGCTAGACAAGGAGCAGGCATACGATAGCATGGGATGGCCTGCACTTAATCAAATCCTTAAATGGTATGGATTCCCTTGTTTGTTTTCTAAAATTCTCATGGAATGTGTTGTAGGTGTGAGATTTTCTATCATTATAAATGGGAAGAATTCTGAGTGGATTGACGCTCAAAGTGGCTTTCGTCAAGGATGCCCACTCTCCCCATATCTCTTCATCATGTGCTTCCAGTTGGTTTCTAGTTCTATTGAGCAGAAGGGACAGGATCTTGGTATTAGAGTCTCTCCCAGAGGCCCTAGGATTGCACATCTTCTTTATGCAGATGATGTGTTAGTCTTCTCTCATGTATCCATTGGGTTAGCCAAAGCCTTGAAGAAGATAGTTGAAGATTTTTGCAAATGGACGGGCCAAAGGATAAATGTCAGTAAATCTGAGATTCTTTTTGGTAAGGTAGTTGGTTATCCAACTAAGAAGAAGGTTACTAGGTTGTTTGGCTACAAAAATGTGAAGGAGATTAGCTACCTTGGGATTAAGTTATCCCTTAATAGATTGAAGTTGGCTAATTTTCAAGATGTGTTGAGCAATGTTATGGAAAGGCTCAATGCATGGGGCAAGAAGACTTTATCTTTGGGAGGTAAGATTACTCTTATCTCTAGTTTGTTGTTGTCTATGCCAAACTTTTTAGTAACTCATTCATTAGTTCCTAAGAAGTTGTTGTATGAGGTGGAGAAACTTTGTAGAAATTTTCTATGGCATAAATCGGGTGGAGAACATGGTATACATTATGTGTCTTGGGAAGATTTGTGCAAACCGAGGAGTATGGGAGGGATGGGACTTCAATCTCCTATTATGAGGGTTAGTTCTTTGAGGTCCAAATTGGCTCGGGATTTTTTTCAGAAAACTAATTCTCTTTGTTACAAAACTATCAAACATAAATATGGAGATGACTTAATGGATGGAACACAGAAGAAGGTAACATCAAGTTCATGGAAAATTTTGCTTGATGGGGGAAGACAGTTGAAGAATATAACCAAATGGGCCATTGGAAGTGGAAATAAGATCAGCGTATTAAATAATATCATGGTGCTAGACAAGTGCATTAACAGATGGCCTACATTGGTAGATTGTGTAGTGTTGGAAGGGATGAATGTCAGCCAACTGATATCGAGTGAAGGTCAATGGAATTATACACTACTTCAGGAAGTTTTCCATCCTGAATTTATCATGCTGATGAAAAACATTCAGATCAACCCTGGGATGGAGGATCGGAGGGAGTTACTGAGAATGTACCCGGGTAAGCTATCTCTGCTATGTCTTCTGAGTATATGTTGAACTGTAAATACATAATGGATGGAGAGGATTATTATACTTGGTTTTATAAGCTCAAACTCAACAAAAAAGTTGAAACTTTATGGTGGATACTGGGTAAATCTGCAATACCCACAAATGTATTTCTGCACTACCGAAGGCTTGCTATGGATCGGTCTTGTGCTAGAGGTTGTAATGCTAATGAGAGTTATGAACACATTATGGTACATTGCAAATTTATGGTTGAAGTCATGAAACATATGCATGATTGGGGCATTTCTATTCCAGTTTTTCAATCTCTTAACAGCTGTTTGCAGGAGTTAAGAAAAATGTCTTCTCGGAATCTCGGTATTGTTAAGATTTATTGCACTATTGTATATCTTTCTTGGAGGAATAGAAATTATGTGAAACATGGAAAATCTGCATTTCCTTCTTCTGTGATAGCTTATAATGCTTTGGCTTTGGCCAGTAATAAAGACAGTCCGTATCTTTCCAACTGGGGAACCAATCTCCTTAGGGAGTCTCGTGAGTCTTGGTGCCCCCCTCCAAAAGACTGGATGAAGATAAATGTTGATGCGTCTTTTCTTAGATCTAACTGTGTTGGAGTTGGTGGAATCTTCAGAGATCATAAGGGATGGTTTATTCTTGCATTTGGGGAAAAGAAAGTCCATTGGGACATTACCAAACTTGAAATGGAGGCTGTTTTCTCGGTTAGGGATTACATTAGGAATTGGATGCTTGAGTATAAAGGTGTGATCATAGAGAGTGACAACCTCAACGTCATTACCTCTATTCAGGATTCTTTCAAAAATAAAAAGGGGATTGTGGAAAGGTGGCATTCGGAGGAGCTTCTTTTTGTCAATGACTTTCATAAAGAGGTATTCAATAATGTTCATAGAAGTTGTAATAAGGTAGCCAACTTATGTGCTACTATGGCTCTTAGTAGGTGTTTCTTTTTTGATAGTTTTTCTTTTCGTAACATTCCTTCCTTGCTATTGTATTCTATCAAGGAGGAATTTTATCCTTTTCATTCTTATCAAGTGTAATTAGCCTTCTTTTGTTCACTTAATGCAATTGTGGTGCAATTCTTAAAAAAAAAAAATTGTAACATTAGTGGATAGGCATGGTATTTCATTGTATGTCTACGAAAAATAGTCTCTGAACTCAAAAATAATTTGGATTAGATCCATTCATTCATACTAACTCAATAAAGAGATAATGAAGGTAGGGCGAGGGTCATCCTCTATTCTAATGTTGATATCTTTGAGTTCATCAACTGTAGATTTAATTTCTTCTTCAAATTTAAAAGTGCACCAAAAACATGAAGTTCATCAAAACCATCTGGTGTCTATAAACCAAGAACATCAAGATTTTTAATGATTTATGTAGTGACCTTCTTAGATTCAGGATGATTTGTTATCACAAGAAAACACTCATCTTTATCAAATAAACCATCGGTACCAAAGTTGATAGATTTACTCAAATTTCTTTTATTTTTGATTTTTTAGAGGCTCTCGTGGTATCTGCCTATCCTTGGTCCGTTGACTAAATGTGAGACCTTTTGAGACATAATTGTTTACACATACATGAAAGTGTCCAAGAGGTAATTCATTAACTCGCTAAAATTTGTCTCTTCAAGAATTACGTCATTTTTGTAGCTTGAGGAGGAGGGGATAAGAAAAAACTTATGAACTTTCCTTACTTCAACATACAAATAAGGAGAGTCTTTAATTACTAACTCTGCAACTCTGCTAATAGATAGTGGGGTTAAGGTTAAGAATTCAAATCTTCTACTCATCTTTTCAAATATAGTTAATTCAGGCTCGTTATTTGAACTATTGGAGTACCACACTCTATATCTCTATTTTGTTCTAAAGAGGGATCAAATTTTGGAGAAGGCTTTATCTTTTGGAAATAAAAAAGGAATTCTTGCACCGTATATTTATGAGTCATAATTTAAACATGACTTTAAATCAATGTACATAATTGGCATCTTCTTCCAAGTGAAGCATGGCCACGACCATATGCTCTTTAGGCCATCTTCCTACCTCTTTGACGGGAAATGTTTAGAGGCCTGAAAATTATGCCCTTGACATCATCTTCATTATATAATTCTTTTCTTCCTTTTTTTTTTGAGTTTTGTCTTTTCTCCTTCTTTTCCTTTTAAATTCTAATTGTCTTTTGATCCTTCTTCACTCATTTTCTCCTCTTTGATTAAGATCTCATTTTTATGACTGGTAGTGCACTCTTGGGGTGCGTAGTATGATGCATCCTCAAAGAGAATAGTTGCATATAACCTTAATCTTATATTTAATTCCATATCAATAGTATTTGAGGCATTGGTGTAGGGTAGATGGATTAGTCTTCTACTTATGAATCCAGGGCTTTCATAGAAATGTACTAAAGGACGTTGTCAAATCAATTATGTTAAATTTGGCTTCTATTTTTTAATCTCTTATCTCTAAAAGGATTGAGATTTAACATAAGCCTTCTGATCCCTCTCATTGAACTTATTAAACACCATTTTATCAGTGGTGAGCTTTTGTGTGTTCACTTTAAGTAATGAGAGAGTATTTATGTTCATCATATTGACCGATGCATCTAGATCAATAAGCACTTTGGATAATCTAAATTTTCCAACATTTATAGTAATATAAAGTGGGCAATTATGATTGGCAGTTCTCCAAAGTAAATCCTCATAAAAAATGGTTTCCCAGTGGATTTTTTGAAGTACATAGCTTCATATTATGAAGTCACAGCTAATTGAGCTATGTAAATTTCTTGGTTGAGAAGTGCTTTATTTAAAGATTCCTTCATCTCCTTCAAGAGAATGAGGTTTTCATGTTACAACATAGGATCCTGAGTTCATGTTTTTTTTAATGAAAATATTATAATTATATATTTATGTCTTTTAGTATTCATAGTGCATAATTATTTTTGTGTGTACTAACTTTTAAGGCATATCATGCACCATTCAGTGATGATTCTTGAAACAAGATTGGGCGGAATAAGGTATGTTGAAAGAGTATGTAATACTCGATTATTTATTTTTTTATTTCTTGAGGCAAGTCCTATAAAGGTGTATGCTAGATTGGTGATCATACACACGCATTCTTAAGGAAGTAAGATAGTGAAAATATTATTAGTATAAATTTGTAAACTAATCATACTATATGATCCATATCATAATGTACAATCAACTATTCAAAAAATTATTCAAACGGTTAATTATGATAATTAAAGCCATTTCAATGAATCATGTTATATGATATAGATCATATTAAATTATCAATTAAAATCAAGTTTTCAACCGCTAATCATAATTTAGGCAATATTTTCAAGTTTTATATACTAATCGTACCGTACGATAGGTATCATACTATATGAAATAAATAAATCTTTCCTAAATATATCCTATAATTAAGGAACAAATTTGTACTAATTTATCTAGTCATATTATATAGTATGATTGAATCCGATTATATTATACAATCTAATCTTTGCATGGATGATATCTTACTTTACCTAATTATATAAGATGATAATATAAGTCATTTATTCTAATCATACTATACAATGCTTAATATCATACTTGATGATTAACTTAAATACTTGAAATGATCAACTTAAATGTTGTAGATTCTACCTCGAGTTCTTAATAGCACTAAACACTTTAAAAAAGGTGGCACGAAGCCTTTCAGATAATGAACTAAGTAAAATTCCTTGGGGCAAGGCCTACCCTTTAGAATAGATGCGACCCCCCTTAGTAATGGGCTAAAGTATCCCATACTTGGGTTTTGATTGTGTTTGATATCCTTATCAGCTTACACTGTAGGGACTGAAGGGACTATTGGTGGTGCTGTGGGAACTTTTGAAGTTGACTTTAGAAGTCGACTTTAGAATCCTTGGGTTTGAATATGTTTTTCCACTTTGATCACCCACTTGAGTCTTGAATCTTTATTGAATGGTGTAAGATGTACCTAAAACTTTAGTACACACAAAAATAAATATGCACTATAAATACTAGGAGTCATAAAAATGCAATAAAAAATATTTGATATCATCAAAAATATAAACTCTGGAGCCCAAGTTACAACAATCTCCCCCTTTTTTATGATGGCAAGTATTATTGGTTGAATTTATAAATAAATATTAGTTTCTCATAATCTCTCCCTCACTAAGAGATTTATTTTTAAAATAAAGGATAATATTTTTTTGTTAACATATGCAACCAACCAAATATCCACTCCCCCTTTAGACATCACCAAAAAGGAGAGAGATACAACACATAAATTGAGCTATATGTATGAGAGAGTTTTATTTAAGAGGAAACACAATAGAAATGAAAACATGTAAAAGAAACTCCAACTTACATTCATACATAATACATAATTATATAAATAAAATATATAAGAAAATGCACAACCTAACATTAACATACTTAAATCTGATCTACATTAATAATTAAATCCTTGACTATACACAAAAGTTTGCTACCTCCTCTTGTCGCTCAAGTTCTAGTAAGTAAATGGCTAAGTATACTAGGAGATTCTCTACTTCTTTTCATTTCCCCTTTTTGCATTTGACTTATCCTCCCCCTTTTCCTTTATAGGGTGGCTCTTAAAATTAGGATAGTTGTATTTCAGATGTCTAAGCTTCCTACATTCGTAGCAAATAATGTAAAAAAAAAACTTATATTTTTTTACCTTTTTTATATTTGTGCCACTTTAGTTGATGGTTGTTCATGCTCTTCAAGAAACATTTGAATTGCTGTTTATTAATTCTATCTCGTCACTCCCATCACCTCCAAAGCTATTTTTTTCTGTCTTTCGCCTTTAGAGCTATAGTCCTCTCTATTTTCTTATCACATCCATCTAAAAGTCTTTGGCTCACACTGTACTCATAGTCAATGAGTGAGTAAAGAAGATTATCAATAGAATATGAATTCAAGAATTTCAATTCATATATAACAGTGACTTTACATTAAAATTATCAGGTAGACATTGTAGAATTATGTTGACCCTCTCTAAGTTTGAAAGTTCACATCCTAAAGCATGCAATGTTGTCACTATCTAAGTAAACTTAGTGTACATGCCTGAGATAGTCTTATATGATTTCAAACAATTTTTTTTTAATTAAGAAATAATACATTTAATCTGAATTATTTAACTTCACAAGTAAGTTCACATGTAATGCATAGTCTATCGCAAATGACCTTACCAATGGTATAGGTAGAAAATCTCATTTAATCTTTAGACTTTAAAAGAAGGTGACACAAAGCCTTTTAAATAAGGAACTATGTGATATTCCTTGAGGTAACGCCAACCCTTTGGAATAGATGCT
>NW_021456508.1:0-272 GCF_001605985.2 Dendrobium catenatum
GTGAGAGCAAGATAGAGAAAGAGCAAGCTAGAGAAAGAACAAGAGAGAGAAAGAGAGAGTAAGGGAGAGAGAGCTGGGAGAGAGAGAGATATAGATAGAGAGAGAGCAAGAAAGAGAGTAAGGAGAGAGAGAGAGAGAGTGAGTGAGAGAGAGGGAGAGGAACAGAGAGAGCAAGAGAGAGAGAGGGAGAGAGAGAGAGAGAGAAAGAGAAAGTGAGTGCAATTGAGAGAGAGAGGGAGAGAGAGAGAGAGCAAGTGAGAGCAAGCAAGAGA
>NW_021456509.1:0-931 GCF_001605985.2 Dendrobium catenatum
TCCTGAACTGGCTTCGTCTGTTCGTCCGATCTTTGAATCCTAAAAAGTTAGAAGAAACAAGTAGTCCAAGAGAATCAATAGTATTTATCAATCATCAAAACATAGGTCATGAAAATAGGTTTGCAACAACTTATATAGTCTGATTTTTTATGTGATTAATTTTTTGACTTAATGGACTCCAATTCTAAAGAAATTTGAACCTAAGGTTTTTGATATCACAAAGTTCAATGTCCCAAAGTTTCAACCATATTGGATGTGTATGGAATTTCTTACAAATTTTTTAAGTCATCTAGACATTTTCTATAATTATTTTTCTTTAGTGCCACTAGTGTTACAATGGTCAAAAATTTTATAGAACTGACCCAAACTAATATACAAGCACGGCATAGAAAAATGACAGCAAGATCTTATCAATTTGGGGAGTTATGAATTTTCAAAGTTTTGGGTCCAAAATGGATCAATCACTTTGCAAATTCCCAAATCAATCCAAAGAGCATAAAAACCCATTAAAAAATGTAGGGAATGCCTAAGAAGTTGAAAACAAATTTACCAAAAAATTGATCTAGTTTGACCACCGAATTATGAGAAAAATTGCTAAAAACTAATTTTAAACAAACACTAAATTCTTACAATTCACTAATCAAAACACATTGAATATAAGTTTAGAAAATACTAGGTCTCAAGGCCTTTCAAATTACACTAAAATCATCAAATTTAGTGAAAAAGTAGATTTTCTTTGATTTTTTAAACTTTATTAGAATTTAATTGAATTTATTGATTTACTTTAGTTAAAATCATCCACCAGCTCCATTCTCCAATCACTAGCATTGTATGGAGAAAAGAAATATTGGCATGGAAGAAGCTGATATGTGGCAAAGTTGAGTTTTCCATTTAAACATTGTTTGAATAGTTGCTATTTGAATGAGTTATA
>NW_021456510.1:0-250 GCF_001605985.2 Dendrobium catenatum
TTGCAGAGTGATGAGATTTATTTAAGGATTTCTCAAGATGTAGACCATCAAGAATTTTTTTTTATAGGGACCATCTTTAATATCAACTTTTGATGAATTTCTTTAATGATGGATCTCTAGGAGTACACACTAGATGTCACACCATTCTTTGAAAAAAAATTCTAGAGATGTGGGTCTCTATATTTATTTTCACTTATGTCGGGACCTTTCAGAGGTGGATTCTTGAATATATATCCAAGTGTCACACCCT
>NW_021456511.1:0-869 GCF_001605985.2 Dendrobium catenatum
AAAAAAAGCATACATTAAGGTAAATACTCTTACAAATGTCTACTAAGAATAGCTAGGAGTGTCAAAATCGAGTCACATGTCAGGTTTGGGTCGAACCCGATATCAACCAACTACTTTTTGACTTGACCCGATTTTGCAAACGGGTCAAAAATTTTAACCCGAACCTGACCAGTGTGGGTTTCGAGTGACCAGACCCGACCCAATCCGAAAACCCCAATTTCTTCCTAATGTGAGTAACATGGCGCAGGTGAGGTCAGTGGTGCAGGCGAAGCTTGTAGGGTTGTTGTCGGGTGTTGAGGTTTGCCTACTGCGGTTGGTGAGGGTGGATCTGATATTACGATGGGTGTTGAAGGGTCGGTTCGGTTGGATAAGGGATCAGGCGACGAGATAGTGAGGGCAGCGGGCAAGCATGCGGCGAGACGACAGAGGTGTGTGCGATGTGTCTTACACTTGAGGGCTGAAGGATGGGGGATCGATTTGGCGAGCAGGGAGGACAGCAGTCAGCGAAGCTAGAGTTGGAACGACGCATTGTTTCCGGGTCAAAATTGGGTTTCCGGGTTGACCCTTACCCGACCCGGAATTTGAATTGGGTCGAAAATTAGAACACGAACTTGACCCATTCTAAAAATGGGTTGGCCTTAACCCGAAAAATTCGGTTCGGGTTTGTATCGGATTTTCGGGTCGTGTCAATTTTTGACATCCCTAAGAACAACCATGACTAAATTGATCGATAAAAAAACTCAAATAAAAATTAAGACAAAATTTAATAGTTTCATTCAGCGTGATAGGATTTTGATAGGGATTTTTTAAAAAAATATTTTTTTATATAATAAGAAAATAAAAGAATTTATCATTTTTCTTTGCTTTTG
>NW_021456512.1:0-286 GCF_001605985.2 Dendrobium catenatum
GTTAAAAGAATTCTAAGGTTCTATGATGCTTTATCATAAGGCCAGTGTTAATTGCCCTCATTTATGAGATTATAAAAAATAATATACCTATTTATAGACTACTAAAAACTATTGCCTTTTGTAGTGGAAAAATAAAGATATATAAATCGTATAGAAATATCTCAATTTTAGATTTTAGAATTCTAAATAAAATATATTTAACAAAAATAAATAAATTTTTAATCCAATGCCAACTAAGGGTTTATTTGGGAGGAAGTTTTATTTGGTCCGGTCGACCGAATGAGAG
>NW_021456513.1:0-1534 GCF_001605985.2 Dendrobium catenatum
AACAGCATGCAATGAAAACAATGGAAAGCTCCGGCACACAGCAGAAAAATAAAACCCAACGGCTTAAACTACATCAAGAAGTGTTGCCCTAGCAAACAATTCTATGTGTGTGTAAGGATGGTGTGGTTTGGATAGGTCCTAAGAAGGGTAGTTAGTTAAAGTTATCTAAAGTTCAGGTTTGTTGGGGGTCTAAAAAGGTATTTTAGTTGAAATTCAAATATTAGTGAATTATGATCCATTTTAATTATTTCAGTTTGTTGATCAGTTTTAAGAGCTTATGATACTGATATTTAAAGTTAAAGTGATATTAGCCAATTTTAGAAAGTCCCAGGTCCTCCTAGGAACTAGACTAAGGGTCCAAAAAGTCACTATGGGAAATGGGCTAGGTTTGGGTCTTCTAACACCTTAGGAAAATACTAGACCTTAAGAGGAGTAGTTAGACTTGTAGTAAACTGAAATTGGAGTTTTCTAGGCAAAGTTATGAATTTTTTAAGTTTCGGGCCCTAAATGAATTACGGTTGACCAAAAAGTTGACTTTCTAATCTAGGCCAATTTCTGGAAACTTAAGATTTTTAATAAATACTAGATCCTAATTGGAGTCTAATGCAAGTGAGTTTGCCTAATTTGAAATTTTCTACAATTAGTTATGGGTTTTCTAAGTTTAGGGTATTTAAGGGAATTTCTAAATTTCCTAATAAATGACTGTTTTTATTGTTTTTCTCCAAATCAGCTCCAAACCGATTGGAATCCATTCCAAAGGTTAGGGATGAGTTGAGAAAGTGATCCCAAATGTTTGAGGAAAATTTAGTATTTTTAATAAATTTTAATGATTTATTAGAGGCAAAATGGTAAATTCTACCTATGGTCAAATTAGGGGTCAACCTAACGTCAAACTAGAGAGCCCTATTTATTTAAGGTCAAAGATCATATTCTAGTCAGTTTGAGGTATTATGGGTAATTTTATGACCTAAAATGTATTTATTGTAATTTTCGGAAGGTCTCGGGGCCTTATTTAGCATGTTAATTAGTGTTGGTTAATTAAGGGGTCTAAAGACTCCTAAAAATTCCTAGAAACTTCTGGGAGGTTTATGATGTCACTAAGTTTAAGTGTTGAATTTTTCATGTCAATCTGGGATCTATCCTAGCCCCTAGAAAATTTCTAAGTTCGCTAGATGAGTCCTTAATTTTTGTCCTTAAGGTGTCACTACGTTATATGGGTTTAAATGGAGTTTTACACTAACCCTCGAGGTAATAATGCATGGGAAACATATATAAGTAGTAAACGCACATGTACTTAAATCTATGAGAGACTAAACTAAGTGCTCGTGGTGTGACCTACACATGCAATCTACAACAAAAGGGAAAGACACCTAATGAAGGGATTAGTGGATGATTGGAACTCAACCATCCACTAATTCACCCCCCATGATTGCTCTTCATTCATAGAACCCATGTCTAAAATTTCATTGGAGTGAATCTCCCAAAAATTAGAATTAAAAGTAATAGTAATTTTAAAGTGATTTTAAAATACTTT
>NW_021456514.1:0-221 GCF_001605985.2 Dendrobium catenatum
GCTTGGCCCTTTTGGAGCCAAGTAAGTGGTAGTTGTCATGGTGGGACCTCCTTAGTGGTTGTTCCTCCAACTTCGGGCGTTGGTCTTCTGGTTCTCCACCAACTGAGCCAACTCCATCGCCTCCCTCAGGTCTCTTGGTCTCATGACCTTCACAACATCTCTAATTTCCGGCTTGAGACCCTTGATAAAGTTTCCCCCCAAAGTACTGTTTGATAAGCCCT
>NW_021456515.1:0-242 GCF_001605985.2 Dendrobium catenatum
CTAGATATTAGAGAAAAAAACTCACTCTCTAATATAGGGAAGAACGAATCACAAAGCAGAATAAAAAATCATATGATAATTTTAATGACAAGATTATAAAAATCTAAAATTAAAATAAAGACTTTGAACATTATATTTATAAAATAGATTATAGTAGCAAGACTGAAAAGATCTCAGTTTTAAAAATCATTTATTAATTTGAAATAGATTTTTATTTAGAGAAGAAGATTACACCAGTAAAA
>NW_021456516.1:0-241 GCF_001605985.2 Dendrobium catenatum
AGCACAGGTTGCTCCGGCCCCTCAGCGCCGGCAGCCTTATACTACTGTTGCTCCCGTTGTTCCAGCGGAAGTACCTCGTGTTCGGGTTCCCCCTCCCACTCCCACTAGGAAGAGGGGTGCCCAAACCGAGGTGCCTTCGCCTTCCACTGGTCGGGTTTCTGTTTTCGCCCGACTTTCTCACCCCGAGGTTGTTGGGAAGACCCTGACGCTTCCCGTTGTTCCTGTTCCCGGTCCTGATGTT
>NW_021456517.1:0-202 GCF_001605985.2 Dendrobium catenatum
CTAATAAGGGCATTCTGGTTAAGCAGCTGTCATTAAGCAAATCATCTTGGACGATACCATTATCGGCCAGGACGATAGGCTCAAATCAGAAAGAATCAGTCGCCATGATCAATTTAGGTATTCTTTATTTTAAAATATCAGCCTGGATGATCTCCATATCGACCAGGATGATACAACACAATTATGCCTAAATTAATCTGGC
>NW_021456518.1:0-286 GCF_001605985.2 Dendrobium catenatum
TTCTTCAACCCGTCAGTAGGGACTGTAGGAAGTATAAAGGCAAATTGGACTCGACAAGTTCAAGTGATCGTAGTCTATAAAATTCTCCCAAATGACTGGAGAATCAAAGTTCTATTGGAAGGATAAGTCTCGAAAAACCACCTAATATCCGTAGGCTCCAAAATCTACAACCACGAAGGATGACTCCAAATCTACCAACTTCAGCAAAATCAGCATTAGGAAGTGCAATCCCCATAGCTCAAGTCTGAACCCTGAATGGGTGTAAGAGGTCGGATCCAACAAGCCC
>NW_021456519.1:0-602 GCF_001605985.2 Dendrobium catenatum
CTTCACTTGAGATAGCTTTCTTACTTCTTTATAAAGCAATTTTTTAGTTAAAAAATTTTTAGTAACCAAAAGCTACTTTAAAAACTAATAAAAAAGCTATCCCAAACAAAACCTTAAGCATGATTCTATCAATAAACTACTCAGACCTTCCAATAGAAAACTAAGACATGTCCTTATAAGCAATCTACTTAGACTTCCTAGCCAAAAAGGCTAACAATCAAGGCTAGAAGCCACTCCACACACAAAGGCTTCGTTTGTGATAGCTTTCTTATTGCTTTATAAAATAGCTTTTTAATACAAAATTTTTTAGACTAATAATTTTTGTATAAAAAAATAATAAGAAAGCTATGACAAAATGAAGATAAAAACTAATGCCAAAAATATCACTAAGTAATATTATAACTCATGGGTGATAGATACCTTGCCAACACACACATGGTACAACAGTTGTCAGCCTTGACACCACTTGTAAGGCATAAAATCCAAGACATATGACGCTCACATGGCAATGTCTCTCATCCATTCATCCAACTACAGATAAATCACATGATAGAGCATCTCAAAATGAAAGCAGAAGTACTACACAGCTCACCTTGACCTGT
>NW_021456520.1:0-274 GCF_001605985.2 Dendrobium catenatum
TAGGTTTATAAATATATATATTTTAAAACCAATTTTAAAATTATGTATACTTAAATTTTAAAGTTGAGAAGTCTTATAGAATTTTAAGCATAGGTTGAGAAACTTGGATAGAACCAATGGGGATGGTTAGTGAATATTTAAACCTTGTTCACTAATTTAGTTTTTAATTATATGCTTTATTTTCAGTACTTGCATGTGCACCACACACCACTTTGCTTAGGTCCTCCTAGATTTTAGAACTATATTGTGTTATGTTTGTGCATTTATGTATGTG
>NW_021456521.1:0-1698 GCF_001605985.2 Dendrobium catenatum
CTATTTTTTTAAAGCAAATTTTTAGTATAAATTTTTTTTGAACTAATTTTTTTTTATAAAAAGCTAATTAATTTAAAAAAAATAAGAAAGTTGTCCCAAACGAAACCTAAGTATGTTAATGAAAGAATTTCATATATCATTAGAGGTGGAGCAACATTTTAGCAGTTCCACATAGGCCTTATATGAGATTGTTTTCTTAATGCTTTATAGCTAAAGAAGTTTTTTAGCATAAATTTTTTTTGAACTTAGAAACTACTTCAAAAAACAGCAAGAAAGCCATCCCAAATGAAGCCTTATTCACCATTAGAAGCAATTAGAGAACTTAAAGGATGATAGCAATTCATGATGTGATATTTGGATTAGCCAATGACATCTAGATGAAGATTATTGTGTTCACTCATGAAGACATTATAAGTTCATGCATGCACATTGCCATAAATTCCATAAAATTGGGGTAGAAATTTTACTGAAACATCAATCATATTAATTTGATCATAAATATTCATTTCTATAATTAATATTATACAAAAGTTTCATTAAAAACTATACTAAAAGTAAGGAAATATACTTACAATAGAAACATCAAAGTCTTTCATTTATACAAGTGCCAAAGTTTACATCCTCAAAAGGAATATGCATTGCATAATCATCACCACCATTCCATAGCATTAGCTATTACATTAACATCAAATTTATAAAAAGAGTAACATGATACACATCTATTAATAATATTCATATCCATATCATCTTTAATTACACATGTCCCTTGTCTTTTTCTAAAGTCATCAATACATTATATGTCAAAAATGATGACTAAAGGCTAGTAGGTTATGAAAGAACTAACAGAGGAAGAAGAAGAGCTTAAAGAGGTGAAGCTTACTTCATTAAAATTCGCCTTAAACAGTACAGTTTACATGACTATAAATTGAGCTTGGAGGAGACAGTTGGTTACATAGAAGCAGCTTTAACAGTTACTTTAATAATGTAACTAAGTGGTAGCAGGTTCTGAGAGAGGCAGCGCCACAGAGGTTCAAGTAGTGGAACCTGATCTCCTGGAGCTCTGGACAGAGACAGAGAGGTTTAACACCGCCCCACAAACTAAGCAGCCGGAGATTGGATGGTTAGTTTGAAGCGAAGTTCGTTGAACCGTTTCGGAGGTAATGATTTGGTTAGGATGTCAGCTGGTTGATCCTGGGAGGATATATGGTGCACAGTGATTTCCTTGACAGTGATCTGATCTCTGATGAAGTGATAATCTATTTCAATATGTTTGGTCATAGCGTGGAATACCGGATTGTTTGCAAGTGCCATGGCTGAGACATTGTCACAATATAACGGTGTTGCCATGTTTTGGGAAACGGAGAGTTCAGCAAGAAGGCGGCGTAGCCAGACAATGTCAGTTGTCGCGGCGGCGAGGGCGCGATACTCAGCTTCGGTGGAGGATTTCACCACAGTTGGTTGTTTCTTTACACTCCAGGAGATTAGTATGTTTCCTAGAAACGAGCAATGGCCTGAGATAGAGCGACGGTCAGTGGGATCGGAGGCCCAATCGACATCGGAGTAGGAGCGTAGAGTGAGTTCTCCGGTGGTGACGGGTAACCCATAGTCGAGAGTGCCCTTTATATAACAGAGGAGACGTTTAAGTTTGAGAAAGTGGATGTTAAGAGGTTGATGCATGGCTTGAGAAAGAGAGTTGGT
>NW_021456522.1:0-213 GCF_001605985.2 Dendrobium catenatum
GATTTGACCAATTACTTCTAACCTGATTTTTACATGAGATGATAATTTATCTTCGCCACTCATACGGGATGATAATACAAGTTGTTTGAACTAAACGTGTGATGCTCTAAATCATCCTGGATGAATGCTTAATTTTTTGAACTGATCATTTAACATCTAGTTCTTTATATAGTACTAACAGAAGTACTCTATGGTGATCGTATTGTATGATTA
>NW_021456523.1:0-318 GCF_001605985.2 Dendrobium catenatum
TTCTTCAAAGATTTAAAAGTTTGAAAGAGAATGAAGCTTTCTTTCTTATTAGCTCAATTTATGCCTCTTGTCAATTGAATGACATACTTTGCACATCTTTTAATTTTTGATACACTTTGTGTATCTTTCAATTTTTTGGCGATCATTGTGCATCTTTTCAGTTTTTTATCTTTTTGGGCTCATTTTATGTCGCTTGTCATTTTACAAGTTAGATCCATTTTGAAACTTTTAAATACTCTCAGTTATGAGAATATCTTCCAGATATTAGAGAAGAAAAACTCACTCAAATATAAGGAAAAGTAAACCATAAAGCAAAAT
>NW_021456524.1:0-312 GCF_001605985.2 Dendrobium catenatum
TGGTGAAACACATGATCGAATAAAGATTGTGATCGCACGATCGCAGCGAGATACACGACCAAGCAAAGATCAAGAGCACGGCAAGACATACAATTAAACAAAGATCACGATTGTGGCAAAATGCACGCAACCGAACGAAGATTGTAATAGTTGTGAAATGCACAATCAAACAAAGTCCGTGATTGTGGTGAGATGAGCAATCAAACAAAGTGGAAGCATGTGTGTGCAATAAGGATATGGTCCTAATCAAGATATCTAAGTTCGAATCATTAGGTGCATGGTTTAAAATTGCGCAATTAGAGGCGCGCCTCA
>NW_021456525.1:0-207 GCF_001605985.2 Dendrobium catenatum
GCCAGTTTTCAATTGCTTCTACTTTCCTTGGATCGACCTTAACGCCTGCTGCTGAAATTACGAACCCAAGGAAATTCACATGCTCTGTAGCAAATTCGCACTTGTGTAAGTTTAAGAACAACTTGTTCTTTCTCAACGTATCAAGCAAGGCCTTTAGGTGCTGTAGGTGGTCTTCACGGCTAGCACTGTATACTAGTATGTCGTCAA
>NW_021456526.1:0-253 GCF_001605985.2 Dendrobium catenatum
AAAATCTCTAATTCAATTACATTAATTTGGTTTATCGACTGGACTACTCCGGGCTACGGGGCTAAGTGTCCTAAGGAGGCTGGTTCCTCGAGCCTGGTGGCACAACGCCACGAATCGATTAATGGCAAACTCAAATTACTCAAACTTTAAAAATCAGCAACCAAACACTTCTAATAAAATTTATTAATTCTTAAACCTTAATCAATTCTTAAATTTCTTAATTATATCGGGTACCACTAGGTAACCCAGGCCT
>NW_021456527.1:0-418 GCF_001605985.2 Dendrobium catenatum
GAGCTATCCTCTATTTTTTTTTTAAGCTTTTATACTTCTTCTCTAGCATGCCCTCTCTCACTCTCTCTTGCTTTCTATTCTCATTGATTCTTAGGCCATCACTCATATAGGAGGCATGCTAGAAAGTTGGGTGTCATCCATGATATGGATAGATCTGGATTCAACATGAGCAGTATAAATAAAATTACATTTTATGACTTTAGAATGTTTGATGTAAAAATATCGTAAGTCTTTCTAGATAATCTCTTGATAAATTCTAATGTTGAGGGTAGATCATTTGAGAGAGAGTTTCCATTGACAAACTCTAAAGTAGGTTCCATTATAAAATTCCTTGATGTGATTGTTGGCCAGTGATCATGATGACTTCAATTATGGAGTTCATTGTGAGCAGATCATTTATTATGGTGACTTTATGAAA
>NW_021456528.1:0-305 GCF_001605985.2 Dendrobium catenatum
GGTGATGTTTACCTTTTTCTCTGCATAATATGGTTGGCGCAGACTCTGTAAATTGAGGACAGGTACTCCAGAGCGATATATCAAAAACTGGTTATGCATGCCAGGGATTTGGAAGCCATAAAAGCTGATTAGACAGAGGCCCTGAAATGATCTTCTCCTTTGAGGAGGAGCAAGTGTAAGGTTAGTTAGCGTACACCAATCGAACATCAGGGACTCGAAGCGTCGTTCTCAACGTCATTTTCGGTCAGATCAAGAAATGCACTCGTCATTCTCCAACATCGCCAACTGAAGCGATCGAGAAGGCG
>NW_021456529.1:0-658 GCF_001605985.2 Dendrobium catenatum
AGTAACCATTCATTTCAGATCCTAACCATATTTCGTGAGGGTATTTTTTCGTCACATCCAATTCAACTAGAACACTAGCCACCGAAGGTCTTGACAGAGAAGTAGTCGCTTGATCTGTCTGTAAAGGCCTACCAAACATAGCAGCAAGACCAAAAAGGATGTGCGAATTGAAGAAATGCAAGCGAAGATTCGGAAAGGCTATCCACACAAGGGAAATGGGAGACTCCTCCCTCACATCAAAATCCGGTGACCATTTAAGCAACCTCATTTGACAACCCTGGATATAATAAGAACGATGAGAGAAAATGCGGCTATAGTCCAAGTCATTAGATAATTGTATAGCTATATGATTAGAGTCTAACAAACCAACATTAAAGGAACCCAAAAGTTTCAAACCATAAAAAAATTTTTGAATGACATCCAAGTTTGGCCTACGTAACATAAACTTTCCAACAAGAGTAAATGAAAAAGGAGCGGCCAGCTGCTGAACAACTGCATCCTAAAAAATCAGAGCAGGACAACCTTTAAAAGAATAGTGCACAAAATGGACTTTCGAAGAAGAAGACAAGCCAGCAGAAACCACATCCTTAATAGTGTTAAGATAGTTGTTATTTGCATGCCTTACATTTTTGCAACTTGTATAATTTTGATGATTCCA
>NW_021456530.1:0-245 GCF_001605985.2 Dendrobium catenatum
GATCTGATGATTAAGGTTGGACTCATGGAATCATTTGTTAACTGCAGCTTCCATTGTGTCGTTAGTCTTTCAAATTCAGATGGATGTTTGATCTCTTCCTATACTTTTTTTTTTATTTTTCACCTATGCTCTATTACTCCACTTTCATTTAGCAGATTTGCTACTGAATTTTTTCTAAAAGGTTGAAAACTTATGGATAAGGTTATCGTTCTTGAACATTTCTCATTTCTTATTGCTGAAGAAGT
>NW_021456531.1:0-208 GCF_001605985.2 Dendrobium catenatum
ATAATGCTGAAACAAAGAGCTCCTATATATATATATATAGCAGGAAAACAATAGCTAAATAGAAATTTAATTTTTATATAAAAAGCAAAACTGTGTTAAAGCTGCTCCAAACGCAACTTAAATTACCATCTTCCATTTGAATTGTTCTATAAGGTATTGGCTGCTGCAAGTTTAAAGCACATCTTCCTTCATTTGTGGCTTGAATCGG
>NW_021456532.1:0-356 GCF_001605985.2 Dendrobium catenatum
TTATCTTCCCCGCCCCCATCCAACGCCACATAAACACCATGCTCCCCTTAGCTGACGCGCTCTCCTTCGCCGGCAGCCTCCACGTCACCTACCTCAACACAGACCACAACCACCGCCTCCTCAGCTTCTTCTCCCCTTCTCAATACTCCTGCTTCTCTCTCCGGCCCAACTTCCCGATGACCTCTCCGACGACAAACCTCGCTCGGCGTACCAATTAACTGAGCTCTTCCATTCGCTCAGAACCCACTCTGTGGATTCTTTCCGCACGCTGATGCTCGCTGGCAAGAACAAAGATCACAACGATTGGCCGCCTGTGACATGCATTATCGTGGATGGACTGATGCCCTATTTCATGG
>NW_021456533.1:0-226 GCF_001605985.2 Dendrobium catenatum
CAACACAAGCCAAGTCTACCTTCTCAAGGTCTCCAATACGACTCAACCGCCCAAACGTAAATAAAGGTCTATCAGGTACAAAGATGGGATTATCCACAACTTGACTTACTTTCACAGCAGCAAGCTTAATTACCTTCTCTTCCGCCATCAGTGAATCACTAGCCATATCTCCTTGTCTTTTTTGATCATCAGCGACCAAAATCCCATCAGCAGAACAACCCGCCGC
>NW_021456534.1:0-301 GCF_001605985.2 Dendrobium catenatum
ATTGAGCAGTTTTTTATTACAGGTTCTATTTCGGAGGGGCTGCATCTATAATCCTCATCCTGTTCATTCCGGCGCCAATTCCTCATCAACTTCTATAAACCCAAAAAGCAATCAGTTAAAGAACTTGTGGGCTTAGAAATGCCATGACACACATTATTAGTAGACTCGCTGCGTTGTGTGGATAGAATGTCCATGCTAAAATAATCCTTATTGAAGGCAGTTGACCACTTATTCCTTATCCTATAAAGATCCTGCAACCAAACACGATCTTGGAGGTTCCCTTGTATGATCAATTCAGCCC
>NW_021456535.1:0-224 GCF_001605985.2 Dendrobium catenatum
GATGATCAAACCCTAGGAAAATCTACTATTTAATGCTTACAATTCAAAAGGAATTTCCTAAACAATCCCTGCAATCAATTTGCCTCCTAAACTTCCTAAATTTTCCTTACCGAAACCGTTCCGCAAGGCGTGCGTCACACGCGGCTTCCACCCAGGCGGAAGCAATCTCCGCCGTTTCGCGATGTTCGCCCGTGAACCGGTCCCGCCTGGACCGGCTGGACCGA
>NW_021456536.1:0-1299 GCF_001605985.2 Dendrobium catenatum
GCTAAAATCGGAGTTCAGGTGCTCCCGGATTTAATTTTTGAATTTTCCGGCTAGCTTTTTGCCTCGAGATTCGTGCCCGATCAATATAATTTTTGCATGACGTATCAATAATATTTAAAATTTGTATGTAATAAATTTGAATTTATTAAATAGATGATTATAAATTTCATAATTTTGATTTTAAGCAAATAATTATAAGAATAAGCTTATAAAAGTTTACTAAAAGGTGATGTACTAAAACTTAAATGAATTATAGCAAAAAGATTATCATTATATCCTAACAAGAACACAACTTAAAATAGACTAAAAACTTCTATTGTAATATCTCTAACTTATTAGGTTTCATTTGGGACGGCTTTCTTACTACTTCTTAAAGCTATTTTTTAGTTCAAAAATTAAAATCTAAATACTAAAATGCTGCTTTAAGAAACAGTAAGAAAACTGCCTCAAACGAAACCTTAAACACAAAATCGGCGGCTTTCTTACTACTTTCTTACTACTTCTTAAAGCTATTTTTTAGGCCATCTCTAATATTTCTAACCAAGTCTTTTTAGTTCTATCTCTACCTTTCATAGCATAGGTTAAATCTACTACATCTACTCTCCTAACTTGGTCAACGGAAGGCCACCGTTTTAAGTGACCAAACCATCTAAGGCGACTCTCTCTAATCTAATCTTCCACTGGGGTTACTCGAACCTTTTCACGTATATGCTCATTTCGTATCATATCTCTAAGAGTAAAGCTTACTCATCCACCCGAGCATCCTCATCTCTACAACACTTAAACTTAATACCATGCTTCTCTTTTAATGGCCAACATTTCACACCATAATTCAAGTTTAGCTTCAACTTCGTCTTTAACACTGCCAATGCCAGATGGATGATAACGTTAAGTAGTCTACAACCAGCGTAAAACTTGTCGAATAATCTTGAAACGAATCTTGGCACAATACTAATAAGAATAAATTCAAATAAATAAGAAATCCCCAATATTACATAAGAAAGAAAAACCAAATGAATACAACATAAACAAATGAACTTCTGCATGAGCTAGCTTTCCCAAAAAGAAGGTACACAAACCAGCCAATTGATAGCATTAAAAAGGGCCAGCAGAATATTCAGGCGAATATGTTGACGATTTCCAACTTGCTGCAACATTACAGATTTCCTTCAATTGCCAATAATCTGATCTTCATAAGTTCAGAATATTCAAATCCCTTTGCTACACAGGTGATTCTCTTTTAATTGCCATCATTTATCCCTTTTTATAAGTTCATGTTCTATACCTATACAATACACA
>NW_021456537.1:0-270 GCF_001605985.2 Dendrobium catenatum
GTTCTTCTTTAGAGCACCATATACATTGATTTTAATCCATCCGGGAGGAGGGGGATTCCAATGAGAAGACATCCGAAGCTGGTTGGTATCCCAATTTTCCGATTGGAAATTTAAAAAATTACTCTGTACCGCGTAAGGAATAACATTGGCTCCTATTCAGTTATCTGAATCCTCCTTTCCTGTGTGTATTAATTTGCACCTACTCTTCCATACCATCCAAACCACTGTACAGTATAAGTTTGCAGTGAGATCTTCCCTCCCAATCAGCTT
>NW_021456538.1:0-398 GCF_001605985.2 Dendrobium catenatum
GGAGAGCAGGACAGCAGCTCGTCTTGCCGAAAATTTCTTGGGCAGCAGCTACGAACTTTCAGGACAGCAATCATAAGGTTTTTGGAGAGCAGGACAGCTATTTGGCCTGCCAAAACCTCCTGGACAGCACCCCTGGCAAGGGTGTGGGGAAGAGAATAGGTTGGACGTAGTGTGGATGAGGTTTAATAAACAAAACTGAAATTACTTTCAGTTTTGAGTGAAGTAGGAGGGAAATCCAATGTGAATTTGACTTCAAATTTCAAATAGAGATAAGGGGGAGTAATGAGCATTAAATGGGCCCATCAAGAGGGGGGCCGGCGGGTTCTAGAGAGGGGAGGATTAATCAAAATCTGAAATTTAGTTTCAGTTTTGATTAGGTTGGGGAGGAATTGACTTGA
>NW_021456539.1:0-480 GCF_001605985.2 Dendrobium catenatum
ATTCCCCGAGACCTTCTAAAAATTACAGTAAATCAATTTTAGGTCAAAAAATTATCCATAATATATTGATCTATTCATAATTTAGTCCCCAACTTGAGATAAATAGGGCTCCTTATTTTGACTCTAGTTTGACCCTTAATTTGACCTTCGGTGAAAATTACCTTTTTGCTCCTAATAAATTCTTAAAAATTATTAAAAATCACAAATTTTTTCCAAATATTTAGGATCATTTTCTCAGGTCATCCTTGACCTTTGGGGGTGATTTCAATCTATTTGGAGCATATTTGGATCAAAACCATAAAATCAGTCCTTAATTAGATATTTTAGATAATTCCATAAATACCTTGAACTTAGCAAATTCATAATTAATTGTAGAAAATTCTAAATCAGGCAAACTCACTTGCATTAGACTCGTATTAGGGTCTAATATTTATTAAAAATATTAGGATTTCAGAAACTAACCTAAATTTGAAAGTCAGC
>NW_021456540.1:0-255 GCF_001605985.2 Dendrobium catenatum
GAGGGATAAACAAAAAATAAAAAGAAGATAAGGAAAGATTGAAGAAAATAAGACGTGAAGCAGAAGCTGGGAGCAAAAAAGAACAAGAGCTGGCATCCAAGCTCTTGTATTGGGGAAACCAGTGCAGGTGAAGAAAACTGGGCCAAATTTAGCTTCAATTTTATGCAGCAGCAATATGTAGAGGCTACCGTCTTGAAGTTCTTGATTTCGGCCTGGCCGATTTCTGCAAGTTCATGAAGATTCATATAGGAAATC
>NW_021456541.1:0-251 GCF_001605985.2 Dendrobium catenatum
TGTTATATTTAATTATAATTAATTGTAATTAAATATAATTAATAAAAAATAATTATAATTAACTTAAAAAAATTTATGTCCTCCTCTTACCTCGATCCACGAGCCAACAGTCGTCGACGACTCCTCCCCGCCGGGCCCTAAGGTATACGTTTCTAACTTAAATCCCGCCCTCGACGCGCCAGTGGATCCTCTATACGCGCTCTTGTAGCACGGTGGGGGAGAATCCGATGCGACATGTGCGACTAGGCGGG
>NW_021456542.1:0-582 GCF_001605985.2 Dendrobium catenatum
TGGAGGAGTCCCAATGAATTAAAAATTACTATCATTCATGCCATCAGGGCTAAAGTTACAAACTGGAAACATTTTGATCGGCTTAAACCTCTTTTTTTGGAAATTCTGGGCTGATACGGTCATTTGGTTTTTTGGCTGGAGGTGGATTCTCACTGGGTTTCTGTTTACTTATTCGGATGACAATTTTGAGTTTACTGCTGATAGCTCTCTAGCCTTTTTCTGTGTTGTCGCATGCTTATTAGTGATGACTACATCTTCCTGGGGATTTTTGTCCAACTTCTTCTTTGTTGGAATGATTTTGAAGTTTTTTGTGACAATGATGCGCAAGGTCTGCATCTCTAACGCCTCCTTGGAGGGTCTTATGGCAACCAGGAATGCGTTTGTGGGCGCTGTGATGGCCCGTGCTGCATGGGCAACTTGTGTCTCTGTGGCTTTCGTGGTTTTTTTGATTATGATTATGGCAATGATGCCTTTGAGATGTAGTCCTTTTTTCCTGAGTCCTTAGATTTTTCTTCCTTTATTTTACGTCATTTTTTTCTTTGGGTGGTATAGTTTTTCTATACTTGTAATTTTGTTTATTGT
>NW_021456543.1:0-560 GCF_001605985.2 Dendrobium catenatum
TAACTATGGTTCTTATGGCCTCTATCACTGACCAAATATGATCCCTCTAACCTTAGTTGTCTGATTATGATCCTTGTTCTCTAACATCCAACTATTTTCCTCGGACCATCGTCGTTCAACTATGGTCCTCATACCGCCATCATCCAACTAAGGCCCTCGGACCACCATCATCTAACTAAGGTCCCTCCTGCCTTTGTTAGCCAACTATAGTTCCTCTGGCTCCTGCCTTTGTTAGCCAACTATAGTTCCTCTGGCCATAGTTACTTGATGTGTTATGGTCCCTCTGACCACCATCCCAACTATGGTCCCTTCGACCTACTCAACTATAGTTCCTTCGACCTCAATCGCCAGATTATGATCCCTTCAATCGTCATCGCCCAATTATGGTCCCTTCAACCACCGACTTCCAACTACAGTCCCTCTGGCCACTGTTACTAGATTATGATCCGTCCGACCACCAACTTCTCCATTCTCAGTCACTCAACAACATTCCTTCTCACCTCAATCGCTCAACTATGATCTCTTTGATCATACTAGATTCCCCCTCCCCCCACCTTGGG
>NW_021456544.1:0-233 GCF_001605985.2 Dendrobium catenatum
TTAAAAATACAAAATACCTAATCACTGATCATACACAGAACTTCTAGTCCAAGACTTCCTTCCCTTTCCCAGATCCTTAAAACCATGTAGAAAATAAGAATGAGCTAACAGTTCAGCAAGACTACACTCACCAATCAAAATCTCCAGAAATTCACATCAGAAAATACATCAGAAGTAGATATTCCAATAGCCGTACAGAAATCGTATAGAAATCATATAATCATCAGCATATA
>NW_021456545.1:0-491 GCF_001605985.2 Dendrobium catenatum
GCAGTTTCATCAGCAAAAGTGACACCCAAAGCCTGTCTATCTCCGACCTCAGTCAGAGTCAAAGGAGTCCGGCACTTCCGGCCATACAGAGCCTCATACGGTGCCATACCGATACTGGACTGGAAGCTATTATTATAAGAAAACTCAATCAAAGGGATATGATCTTCCCAGCTTCCGCCAAAGTCCAACACACAAAGTCTCAACAGATCTTCCAGTACCTGAATAGTCCTCTCAGACTGTCCATCAGTCTGAGGATGAAAAGCTGTACTGAAATACAGTTTAGTACCCAAGCCTTGCTGAATACCCTTCCAAAGTCTGGAAGTAAAACGTCCATCTCGATCAGATACAATCACTCGCGGCCGACGTGCAATCTGATAATCTCCTTAACATAAACATGTGCCAAGCGATCTACTGAATCAGTCTGTCTGATCGGAAGAAAATGGGCGGACTTCGTCAATCGATCTACGATCACCCAGATGGCATCGTGCCCT
>NW_021456546.1:0-201 GCF_001605985.2 Dendrobium catenatum
CAGCATAGGAAAATGAAGGGGCCAAAGCTGGCAGCTAAAGCTTTGGGGCGCTGCCGTGTTTTAGGAAGGGATGGAAGGGACTCAGGGTCAGAGGTCCGGCAAGTGCAGGCATGTAAGAGCGACATGAGGGAGGTCCCATCACCGATGGAGTGATTGAGGTGGAGGACGGCGACGCAGGCGGCCTCCGACGTTCGTATGGCA
>NW_021456547.1:0-232 GCF_001605985.2 Dendrobium catenatum
ACTTATAGGCAAACATTTCAAATAAAATCATAAAATGGGATATTTTATAATTGTTCATATAATAAAAGAATCCTATTAATCACAAAATGAACAAAAGCTAAATCTCAATCTCGTTGTTGAATGGGAGCTGAGAATAATGCTTTTGTGTTAATTAGTTATATATTTTGGTAAATCGGTTCCAATCTTCGACCCAATCCATATTAAGCTCGTATAAATGTATAAATACATTAGT
>NW_021456548.1:0-623 GCF_001605985.2 Dendrobium catenatum
GTTTTGAAATCGGGTCGGGTTCAACCCGGATTTTCCGAGTCGGGTCCGGATCGGATTTTCGTGTCGTGTCAAATTAATATTATTTTTCTTATTAAACTTGGCAAAATTTTAATGTAAATAATCAGTTCAAATTTGTACTTGTATCACACACTCACTCACGCAAACCTTTGCATTCACAAAGATTGTTATATGTGAAGTCTGGTCCTAGAAAAATATTCGGTTTTGTGACTAAAAATACTAAAAATATATGGGAGAACAGTAAAATCGTAGTGGTGAACAGTAACTATACTTTTATTATTCACAGTCACAATACCAAACTGTTTTTTGTATCCGAATTCCGCACCTAATATTCTCTCCTGCAACTAGAATTTCTCCAGCAAAAGGAGAAATTCTGTTCAACTGATATGAAAAAGATAAAAAAGAAGAGAAAATTATAAAGATGATTTTTTTTATGTGTTTGGCCGGCAGCATGACTTTCGTGTTGATAAGATGAGTTAATCATTGAGCCATATCCATAAAACACTTGCTTCGAAACAGATCCCCACCAGTACTACTACACCAAGGTGTATTTTTTTATTTAATCATTTATTATATTTCATGTAAAAATACATAAAAAATTGTAA
>NW_021456549.1:0-949 GCF_001605985.2 Dendrobium catenatum
GTTAATCGTATGTGCGATCTAATATGTGCTTCTATTGCCCTGCTTGCGAAGAGCACATATGCTTACGATCATCTCATCCTTTGTGATGGTGCAATCGTATACCTTATGCACTCTATCCCCCATACAGTGGATACCCTTTTGGATGTTCACAGGTTTCTTGCAACCACAGTGGGACTCATTTCTATCTCGATCTTTAAATCTTATATTATTCTTTCTTGTGTGTACTTCAGGATTTGTACTCCTTAGATTAGGTCCATCCTACTCTTAGTTATGATATTTTCTTAGTTAATTTTTTTTGTAGTTAGGGTTTTCCCTAACTATGGTTCCTTTTTCATCCAGCCTGCTGGGTCATTCTGTCCCTTATCAATTATCTTCTTCTCTCTTAATATCAATTCTTACGAATTCTTTTCAAATTCTTTTATTCTTTTATTGGCAACAGTATCATGGCTTCCCGTGCTCAGTTTTTTCACCTAGAGAATGCCGAGCAGATTCTGGTGCTTCTTTTAGCTCATGTTCCCCATATCCCCTAGGTAGTGGGTTCAGATGAACCCTCATCCTCAACCTATGGATTTAGGAGAATGGCCTAAAGGTATAGAATTTGGAGACTTTGTTTGGATATATTTGAGGTAGATAGACAGTGGATGGTAGAGGCAGTGGCTCAATAAGAGCCATTTTAGAGGGGAGTGGCCCCTATGCAATGGGAGCCATGACGCATTTAAACTACACCTACCTCTAATATTATAGTAGTGCATGAGATAGAAGCAGTCCAAGGAGGATGCTTCTCTCTGCTAACATGTAGTGGTGATGAGGAGGACATTGCTCATATTGCAGAGACCCCTGTTATTACCACTACTTTACCCTGAGTTAGTGTCCCCATGGACGATGCTGCCCGAACCCTCTCTCAGAGGATTTAGAGTATCATCCCCCTAGCACGAGGTCGAGGACATAT
>NW_021456550.1:0-613 GCF_001605985.2 Dendrobium catenatum
GAGAACTCTTCCTGCAAAAGAAAAGGGTAAAATTAAGTAAATTATAAAAATGGTAAATAATGAAAATCAAAAAATCTCCTGGATAGATCTAGCTTCTGAATCATCAGACTAGGAGCAAAATGATGTTTAAACCATTATTTATGTGTTTTTTTTTTCTGTGTATGCATGTTTTGTTTGTTTTTGTGTATTTTTTCGTGTTTTTCTTTGGATTTATTTTTCATTCTTTGTTTCCTTTCTTTTCTTTTTCGTTAAATTTTTAATTTGCCTTTACTTTTCTTTTTGTAAAGTTCTCTCTGATCAACACACACGTTCATCTTTCTAAAAATGAAAAACCTACCTCTTATTTTTTTTCAAATTTTTTGTAAGATGTAGTTGACTTCTCTAAAAATAGTCAAAGGAATAAAACTCATAATTTTTTCTCTCTATCTCTTTTTTTTAAAGAGGTTATTTTACTTTTAATTTAAAATTTTCATCATATTATAAATTAGATTGTGAAACTAATTTTTTTCATCTCCCTATATTTTGTTTATCGCATACGAAATTTTTACAAGTTGTTAAATCTACCTCATAATTTTTTTAATCAAGTAGTTCATTTTATCAATAGAATGGGTTT
>NW_021456551.1:0-419 GCF_001605985.2 Dendrobium catenatum
CTCGCAGTCCATGCCAATAAAGAAAAGAAAATAGGGAAAAACAGGGATTAGAAAGCACTTTTAATAAATAATAATAATATAATTAAAATTTATTGAAAATAAAAGATGTACCTTTCTTCGGGCTTGATCACCGGCTTAGTTGCTTTGTTTTTGAACATTCCGTTTTTTTTTTTTGAACTCATATTGTATACCTTTTCAACATTCACCCCAAAGCAACAAGAAAAGGGAAAAAGAAGAAAAGAAAGAAAGAGGTAGAGAAAAAGATAACTTTCTTTAAAACTTCTAATTTTCCAAACATATAATTTTACTTTTCCAAAATTCGCACAAATTCCACCTTTTAATGCACACAAGTTTACTTTTCAAAATCCCACACTTATACTTTACTTTTTACATACACCTTTAACCTTAATTCAAAATAT
>NW_021456552.1:0-291 GCF_001605985.2 Dendrobium catenatum
AAAGAAAATTTTTAGTTTATTAAATTTAATTTGTTAAATAAATAAGTAAAAATAAAATAAAATAAAATAATAATAATAATAAAAAAAATGAATGTCACTAAGTTTTCTTTGTTATATGTCTCTACCCTAAAGTGTACATGCATCCTAAGTCTAAGTTTTCTAAGACCCGGTCCTTAATTTTTTGTCCTTGAGTGTCACTACTGTTATATAGATGAAAATCTTTGTTATTACTAACCCTTAGGACTTTTCGTACATAGAAATAGGATTTAGGGATCTACGATAAAATAAAAA
>NW_021456553.1:0-246 GCF_001605985.2 Dendrobium catenatum
AACATGAAAGGATCTGACTCATCTGTGGGTTTTATCAGGTTGGGTAGTAACAGGAGGAACCCTAGCCGAAGTGCAACCCCTGATTTCCAGTACACCTCCCTTTCGGCATTGCTAGAGGCCATTATCCTAACCTTTTTCCACCTCCACCTCACCTTATGGCTAATAATATTTTTGCTTAGCATGACCTTCCTCCTTTAGCTAACCTCCAAGCCGCATACTATAACGTTGACCTTCCTTCAACCCCCC
>NW_021456554.1:0-440 GCF_001605985.2 Dendrobium catenatum
GATATTT
Source organism: Dendrobium catenatum (assembly GCF_001605985.2). Lineage (NCBI taxonomy): Eukaryota > Viridiplantae > Streptophyta > Magnoliopsida > Asparagales > Orchidaceae > Dendrobium > Dendrobium catenatum. The sequence continues at coordinate 8 of NW_021456554.1, forward strand.
AAAATAATGTAAGCGGATTTGCATATCAAGTTAGCACACGAGCACATGGGAATGAAGATACAAAACAGTAAATGTTGTCAGCAATGATTGAGATGACTGAAAATGTTGACTTCATCCTTACAGGAAAGAAGAACAGCCATCCATTTGTTTGCAAAAGAGCAAGCGAGGGACTTAAGAATGTTAAAGATCCTCAGAAGTATAGGCCTAAAGATATTTCTAATGCAAGATTGAAGAGTCACTAGGAGATGAGAAAAAAGAAGAAAAAGAAAACTGTAGAGCAAGGCCCTGATACCACAGTGTATTGTTCAGTCACAGAAGAGCCCATAGAAGAACCTTCAATACAACCGCCTTTCACACAAATAACAGAATGCTTGATAGATGAGTTCATTAACAGTAAACCAAGCACACAACCGTTGGCTGAATATACACGGAT
>NW_021456555.1:0-352 GCF_001605985.2 Dendrobium catenatum
GATTTGCAAACCTCTTCTTATTGTGGTTTTCCCTCTCTTTAGATTTCTGACCAGGAAATCAATGAGTTAGCTACCCCTTTTCATTTTTCCTTAGTTGGATTCTTCCCTTCTAAACGGTCTTCTCTTGATTCAACTCGCAAGTTTTTCTTTAACCTAAATCTTAATATTGAGGTTTCGGTCACCTTACTTTACCAATCGCATATTCTGATAAAATTAGCAAATTATCTTGACTATTGTAGGGTATTTTTCCATATATCCTATCTTGTTGTCAATTGCCATATAAAACTAATGAAATTGTCTCCCAGCTTGGATGTTTGTGTTGAGTTGCCTGTCGTTCCAATTTGGGTCTCTT
>NW_021456556.1:0-266 GCF_001605985.2 Dendrobium catenatum
TATATCATCTGTCGAATCAATAAAGAAATCCGTAAAATTCAAAATCAATGCCTATATCAAATCTCTACAGTCTATATCCAATGCTATCGATAACATCAATACGGTCATCTAGTCGTCTAACTTAGCGTATCCATCTATAACATCAATATAAAGGAATCATATCAAATCATCTACTTGCAGATCAATCTATTGTGCAATCTTATCCAGCAAGGAAATCCATCGAACAATTGAATCAACTCAATAAATCAACCTCTATATAATGAAAT
>NW_021456557.1:0-421 GCF_001605985.2 Dendrobium catenatum
TTAGAATTAAGTAATCTTGTGTTTGTTAGATTCATCTCGTCGAGCCGCTCGATTCGACTATAAGCATGCCATATTTAGACATTATTTGACTATCCAATTAATATTTTGAAGCTTTCAAATATGTTTTAGTCCCTTAGTTCGAGCCCGTATGGACTCGGATTGACCCGATTTGGTGTCATTGGATTGATCTTCTCAAGCCGTTCAGTTTGACTGTAAGGTTGGTGAGATCAGAATTTGGATGGTCCCAAATTTAATTTTGAAAGTTTTCAATTCAAATATGCCTCATATTAGTGTCTTGTCAAGGTGATTTTTAGTGACGTATAATAACATAAAATGATTGTAATGTACTTAAAATATTTTAAAATTATTAAAATGAGTATAAAATAAATTATAAGTAATTAATTTTTTTATTTGATTTGAA
>NW_021456558.1:0-377 GCF_001605985.2 Dendrobium catenatum
CTGCATTCAATCATCCCAACGTTTGAGAGAAAAAAAAAATTCGTCCTGGACGATTATAAGATCGTACAGACAAACTACATTAAAACTGCTCTCAGAACGTTCCATATCACGCAAACTGAATCTTACATGCATCGTCCAGTACAAAAAATTTCGTCCCGGACAATTTCAACATATTTTTGGATTTTTCAATTTTTTATTGAAGAAAAACAAACAAAAAATTCAAAACACAGAAAACAAAGACAAAACCACAGACTCTAAAATAAACTCATTCAAAACAAAAAATCAAAGACAAATAACTAAGAAAACATAATGTTGCAAAAACATTTTTATTTAAGCGTTCAAATAAATAACACCAAGCCTTGTTCTTAATGTACTGA
>NW_021456559.1:0-319 GCF_001605985.2 Dendrobium catenatum
CCAATCGTCGCCTAATGTCTGCAAATGATCAATAACTGATGTCCATCAACTACTAACATTTGATGCCCATCTTTGCTATTGCCTTGTATATCCCCTTCTATAAAAAGAGGGACAAAGATGACTGCTCACTAATGTCTAATGGTAATTCCAACACCTCATGATCTCTACCACCATAGGGGATATCTTTTAGAGTTAATATATATAACATTACATTAATGCCCTATCCATTTACAGGAAAAGATACTATATATAATATTCAATTTGTACAATGAAAAAATGCACGTCTCAAATGATTATTTTTAACTAATTTTTATGTGTA
>NW_021456560.1:0-278 GCF_001605985.2 Dendrobium catenatum
TGATATTTATAAATAAAATGTCATTTTGTCTTTAGGTTTATATGAAGGTAAATATGATTTATGGTGGGGGAAGTATGGGTATCATGGGTTTGATTTCTCAAACTGTTATTGGTGGTGGTTGTCATATCTTAGGGTGTTAACTTTCACCATGTCTTTTCTTTGTTAATTATATTTATTTCATGTTTCATCAAACTACCAATATTTTCATTTATTTGTATAAATGAATTATACCAAGAGAATTTCTAACTCATGAGGTAAAGAGCTATCATGATTTTAAA
>NW_021456561.1:0-591 GCF_001605985.2 Dendrobium catenatum
TCTTGGACTGCCTGTTACTTCTAACTTTTCAGGAATCAAAGATCGGACGAACAAATAAAGCCAGTTCAAGATTGCATAGGTTTAGGGTTGAGTCAGTCTGTACGTTATTTTTTCTCTTCTTGAATCTATTTGTATTGTTCAAAAAGACTGATGCTAAGTAACCCTACACACACTTGAGATACTTAGAATTTTTGTTTTTACTCATATCGGCCAGGAAGATATTTACATCGTCCAGGATGATCGAGCTTAAAACAGAAAATTTAAGCAAGGATTCTTAATTAAGGCAGCCATTATTAACAGATCATCTCGGACGATACGTGTATCGGCTAGGACGATAAGCTCAAAATAGAAAGAAAATGCCGCCATAAATAATTAAGGTATTCTGTACTTTTTGGTAATTGGCAAGGACGATCTTGGATCGGCCAAGACGATATTCATAAATTATGCCTTAATTGATCAAACAATCAAGGAAGTAATTAAGGATTATTGATACGATCATATCGTCCTGGACGATCGTAGGATCGGCCAGGATGATCTATTCAAAAAACTTAGTTACTTCTGGACGATAAATATCGGCCAGCAAAAATTCAG
>NW_021456562.1:0-550 GCF_001605985.2 Dendrobium catenatum
AACAAAATTTTGAGATGCTTGCCTTCTTCGTACGATGATAAAATTACTACAATCACTGAATCTAAGGATTTTAACACTTACTCTATTGACAACTTACTTGGCTCACTCATTGCTTACGAGCAAGGGGTGAATCAAAGAAATCTTGATGCAGGTGAGAAAAAAAATGAGAAAACAATTGCACTGAAGGCGCACAAATCGGATTCTGAACCTTCCGGGTCTGAAAGCGATGAAGTTGGCTTCATCACAAGGCAATTCAAAAGCTTTCTAAGCAAGAAACAAAAGCATAATCAAAGTTGGAGAAAAGGTAAGGATCATAAACATGTTAAAGGATTTTCTGATGTTGTTTGTTTTGAATGCAGGAAGCCTGGACATGTGAGAACTGATTGCCCTACGCTTAAAGATCACTCAAGCAAAGGAAAGGGTGAGGAGAAACCTAAGCCAAGGAAGGACAATATGAGAATACAAAAAGTATTTTGGGCGGATTCGACATCAGATTCATCAGAGAAAGAACCAGAAGATGAGACATCAAAATTATGCTTGATGGCAGACA
>NW_021456563.1:0-321 GCF_001605985.2 Dendrobium catenatum
TATTTATAGTGTTTTTGGAGAAGAAAATAACATTCTGGAATTTTATTAAATTTTCTTGATTTTTTCGTAATTTTTTAGGATTTTTTCAAAATTTTTTTGAATTAAAAATCCATGTGGGCCCCACCAAATTATTAAAAAAAAGTAAACGAAACCGCTGGTTAAACCGCACGGCCAGGAGGGGCGGGCCAATTCGGTCATCTAAACGCGTCCAGGCTCCAATTTTCATCCCGGACGGTTCAAATCCGATGTTTTGGGGTCCCTGGACACGTTTTTTGACATTTCGGACTCAATTTTGATACTTTCGAAGCTCAACGGAGCCTC
>NW_021456564.1:0-265 GCF_001605985.2 Dendrobium catenatum
AACCCTCCACAGTGTTACGATTACCAAAATTCGACATGATCATTTTTTTCAAGGTTTTCTAAAACACTATTTTTGAAAAACAAGCTCTTATACCAATTGAAATTACTAAATGACAAGAGGGGGGTGAATTGTGATTTTCGTTTTCTCAATAAAAAGTAACCCTAAGCAGGAGTTCTAATCTTTTTGTTATTTTTGAAATTTTACAATGAAACTTAAACAAATTTTCTTCCACAAATTTCACCACGCAATAATTTATGAAAATTAA
>NW_021456565.1:0-215 GCF_001605985.2 Dendrobium catenatum
CATGTCTACAACAAATACAACTATCCATACGAACAAAGACAGGAGATTAGTTAGTGCACTACAATCTATCTGCACAAATCATGTAAGTAGTGCATGACAGTCTACCTGTGCAAAGCAGCAAACAATTCAATCCACAAGCTGCTACAACCCGCCACCGGATCCGCAATACTCGTACTACCGGACAGAAGGCGTACATAATCTCTCAAATGAAATAT
>NW_021456566.1:0-281 GCF_001605985.2 Dendrobium catenatum
ACAATTAAAGTATCCTTCCAATCATTGATCATGAAACTAGTTTTATAGAACAATTCAACAGCTCTCCAGGTACAATTCTTAACAATACTCCAATAGTTTTGAAAAAAAGCAGGAGTTACACGATCAAGTCCCAGGGTCTTGTTTCAACCTTGCTGAAAAACAGCAGTCTTCAGCTCCTCTTGAGTGAAATCTGAACTTAAAAATTTGATATCTAAATCATTAAGTTTTTTGTCTTCAGGGAAGCAAGGCCAATGCTCTAAGTTGCAGTTTTTAGAACCCCA
>NW_021456567.1:0-594 GCF_001605985.2 Dendrobium catenatum
AAAGGTAGATGTAGACCTAAAAAGGCTTGGTTAGAAATGATTAGAAATGATCTTTCTTTATTAGTTTTAAATGAGAATTTGACTTTTAACATGACACAATGGCAAAAAAGGATTCATGTAGCCGACCCTAAGTAGTGGGACAAAGGCTTGATGTTGATGTTGATGTTGATGTTGTTGTTGTTGTTGTTGTTGTTGTTGTTGTTGTTGTTGTTGTATCATCTTTTAATACTATTCAGGTTACATTATGCCATATGAGTCGACAAATGGATTAAGTTATATTGGAAGATCTAATGCATCGGCAGCTGTTTTGAATATGTCCCTCTAATTTGGTTACCAATCTTAACTGATTTGTTTTGCTCTTTTAATTGAATTTTATATGTTCAGCAGATGCTATGCTTGAGCAATTGGTTGCTCCATGTGGTTTCATGAATCTTTTAGCGCCTGTTTGATTTTTTTTATAATTTTTTAAAGGATGTATATCCAAGAGTTTTTATGTAGTTACCCCGTGTTTTACATATCAGTATTAGTTCTTATTTTGAGGTAGTCTGTGATTCAAATAAACAGGATAGCTGCTGTAGTTTTATTTTGATTCAT
>NW_021456568.1:0-421 GCF_001605985.2 Dendrobium catenatum
ATTAAATTGTTATTTAAATTCTTATTAAAATTTAGTACAATATCATTTTAAGTTTCAACTTTTTGCACAATGCTTGCAACTTTCTAAATGCTTTGGATTTTCATTCTCGATAGTTTTCCAAAAGTGCCAAGACAACTTAAACTAGTTTCTAGCACAAATATTGGTGTTAAACAAGTAATTAGTTACAATACCAATGGCATCTCTAACTGGTGGCGGGGCCATAGAATCACATTGTTAACCTCCATTAGATTAATCTTAATCAACCTAGGCATTTTTTTCTATCATTTAATTGATCTAGTGGCTAGGCCTAAACAATATGCGATCATCCTAATCTTGCTTAAAAAAAGGTTCTTTGTCCCCAAAATAAGAGAAAATCAAGATCACATGTTGGGCGATTAGAACTAATTGGAATTATATGTTT
>NW_021456569.1:0-253 GCF_001605985.2 Dendrobium catenatum
GAGAGGAGGATCGCACTCTCCCAAATCTCTAGACGCCGCTAGAGCCCAAAGAAATCCTAAATCTACGAGATCTCAAATTTCAGCCTCAAATTCAAGATACTCAAACCCTAGAAAAAAAACAACTATTTAATGCATACAAATCAAAAGGAATTCCCTAAACAGTCCCTACATTCAAATTTCTCTCTAAAACTCCCAAAAAAACCTTCCTAAAACGCACTAAATGAGCGGTCGGGCCGCTCGTTCTGGCGGAAGC
>NW_021456570.1:0-332 GCF_001605985.2 Dendrobium catenatum
AAAATTGAACTGAACAAATTATTTTTCAAATTAAATAAGTTTGAGGGTTTGCTTAGACAACTTTATTATTGATTTACTTTTTAAAATGCACCTAAAGTTTCCGTTTGATTATTGTTTGTTTGTTACTTCCAAGAAATTTTTATGTTGAGAAATTATTTTTTACCATAACTTTTAAACAGTTTATTTCTCTTGTAATAATTTTATAATCACTTTTACAAAAAGCTGCATATATTTCAAATAGACTCTTAACCAAATTTTAAGGCCAATTCAATTTTACTATATATATATATATATGCATTTTTAAAAAATAAATTAAACTTTTTTAAAATTTA
>NW_021456571.1:0-304 GCF_001605985.2 Dendrobium catenatum
TGAAATGAAGGCTAAATGATTAACTTCTTTGTTTAGTGCACGCTTAGTCCTAACGCCTCACTAGGTTCACCTATAATCAATTCCCTTGGGTGGTTTTTAAAAAATCTTAAATCTCTAGGCAAAGGATTTTCTATCTCTAAATTTTCATTCAAATTTTCTTCCAACTTTATTTTCTCAATCTTTTGGGAGTTTATCTCAATTTCATCTTCTACAATATTTGGATCTTCTAAAATTTCTGATTCATCAAATATAATATGTGTGGTCTCCTTATTACCAATATTCTTTTATTGAATACTCTATAAGA
>NW_021456572.1:0-541 GCF_001605985.2 Dendrobium catenatum
CGATCCTGGGAGGAAAATCAGATCCAGAAAGGAAAAAATCAAAGGAACGAGCTCTCACAATAGGTGAGAGATCAGGGGCAAATGTGGAGTGGTTCGGATAGACGGCCGATACTGAATCCTTTGATCGTGGACCGTTCATCTAATATTTGAAGGTCTTAATGATGTCAGAATTTGGCAATCTTAGGCTCGTTGGATTCTTCTCGTCAAGCCGCTCGATTCGACTATAAGAACATTATGTTTGGAAACCATTTGGTAACTCAAATTGTGGTTCGAACTTTCCAACAATGCTTCGGGCCCTTGATTTGGACTCATTTTGACTCGGACTCAGTTGAATTTGGTATCGTTGGGTTCGTATTTTTGAGACACTCAGTTTGACTGCAAGTTTATTGAAATCAGAGTTCAGGTGATTCCGGATTTAATTTTTGAAGTTTGCAGCATGATTTTGCCTCGAGATTCGTGCCTAATCAAGATAACTTTATGATAATATATCAAGCTTAAAGCAAAATATATATGAAGTAATGCTTGAGATGTGTATGATTTG
>NW_021456573.1:0-269 GCF_001605985.2 Dendrobium catenatum
GTCCAATCCATCTGAGGTAAAAGCAGCAGAGGCCTGACAAAGCAAAGTCAAATCCCTTGGGCCCGAGTCCTCCAATCAGGAATCCAAATTCATTCCATGTCTAATGCGGTAAAATTAAAAATGGGAACCCAGGAAGAATACAGAGGCGCCGAGCTGGGTTACCAGGTCACTTGCGGGTTACCGTATTGACCCAAATCCGACTCGTTTATTAAACGGGTCGAAAGTTGAGACCCGAACCCGACCCGCTTGTTAAACGGGTCGACCCTAAC
>NW_021456574.1:0-714 GCF_001605985.2 Dendrobium catenatum
ATATATATATATATATTATGTATAAACTTATACATGGTGTGTATAATTTATATACATAGCGTGTATAAACTTGTACATATTATACATAAATCTTTTCATAGTTTATATAATCTTTATACATAGCATGTATAAACTATTACATAGTCTGTATAATACTTGGACGTAGCATGTGTAAAATGTTCGAATAAACTAGTACATAATATGTATAATGCTTGTGAAAAGTGTGTATATTGTTTGTACATAAAATATATAAACTTTTATATAGTGTGTATAATGACTGTATAAACTTGTATATAGTAGGTAAAAAACTTGTACAAAGTATTTATAATACTTGTGTAAACTTGTACATAGTGTGTATAATGTATGTACATAGCATGTACAAACTTGTACATAATTTTTATAATGCTTATATACAGTGTTTATAAATATATACATAGTATGTATAATACTTGTACATAGCATGTATAAGCTTGTATATAGTATGCAAAAACTTGTACATTACGTATATAAACTTTTAGATAGTGTGTATACTAGTTGAACATTGCTTGAACAAACTTCTACAGAGTATTTAAAATGCTTGTACATAGCATGTATAAACTTGTAAAATTCATATATAATACTTGTACAAAGTATGTATGAACTTATACACAGTGAGAATAATTTTTATTTATAGTGTGTAAAATACTTGTACATATCATGTATAAACTGATACAT
>NW_021456576.1:0-205 GCF_001605985.2 Dendrobium catenatum
AATATGAAGCTTTAATAGCAGGATTGGAGATTGCAATAGATGTCCGAATTTGAAACCTCCAAATCTTCGGTGATTCTCAACTTGTTGTAAATCAAGTATTGAGAGTTTATAAAATCACTAAGTTTGAGTTGGCATGCTATCATCGGCGAGTTCTTGAGCTTATGAAGCAAATTCCAATTGTCAAGTTAACTCAAGTTCCACGGGG
>NW_021456577.1:0-696 GCF_001605985.2 Dendrobium catenatum
GGCAAGATCTCACCCTCCACACCAGCTGTCTGATAATAAACAAGAGTTTCACAATCTAAAACATATCGCTCTAAAATAATCACAACCCGGAGAAATAATCAGAACTTCGGTAGAAACATGAACAAGAGGAATGTCCTGGGAGGCAGAGTTAGCAACCGAGGAGGATTTGGAACCAAGTTTAGGACATTCCAATTTCTTATGACCTAAAGCTTTGCAAAATAAACAAAAATTTAGCATGCCCTCAAAAATGACTTTCTGGACATACCACAATTTCTCCGGACCCAACCAAACAGAATCGGGAAATGATTTGGTTACATCAATTTCAACAAGAATACGAGCAACTAATGGACGGGATCCAGAAGCCGTAGCATTGTCTGTGTGAATCGGCCTACCAATGACCGAACCCAACCCAAAAAGTATACGAGAGGAAAAGAGATGGGGACGTAATCCCGGAAAAGAAAGCCACACAGGGACGATCAGAGATTCCTCCGACAAATCAAGAACCAGTGACCACTTTATAACTTTCATAAAACAGCCATAAACAAAGTAAGATCTGTGAGCAAAAACCCTAGCATAATCCATATCATTAGCATGCTTGATTAAAACATTAGCTTGATCCAACAAAGTCACCGAAAAATCCCCAAATAATTTTAGGTTAAAGAAAAACCTACGGATTGAATCTAAAGATGGTCGTTT
>NW_021456578.1:0-279 GCF_001605985.2 Dendrobium catenatum
AGATTAAATTTTCAAATGAATTTCATATAATTACTTACATTTCTTGTCTATTTCTTTTTTACTTTTTGTTGTTGTCAAAAAGGGGGAGAAATTATTATGTGTTTGTATGTTTTGCTTGTATTTTGATATTGTGTCCTTTGGCTTATGTTATTATGCTTATGTTATTGTGCTTTGGTGTCGAAAAATGCTAGGCTCAAGATTATATAGAACTGATAAATATTATGTTGGGAAAGAGGAGTTAAGGGTAAGAAATAAAAACTAAAGACTCATCAATGTCCT
>NW_021456579.1:0-209 GCF_001605985.2 Dendrobium catenatum
AAATATTAGTTTAACAAAACTCCCAAAGTTGAAACAGTGGTGGAGTATTCATGAGCTATCTACGTTGTTTGCATTTATGTATGCTTTCTTAACAATGCCCTTAACATTTTTGTATTAGCATTCTTCTTTACAATTTTGATTTTCTACTGTATGTCAATGTTGCATGCATTTTTTTATGTTTTCATAACAATGACCTCGATTCTGCTTTT
>NW_021456580.1:0-353 GCF_001605985.2 Dendrobium catenatum
GGCGGGAGCGGCCAAAGGGGGTTAAGCAGAAACCCTAGTAGAGCTGGCTAGAAAAACTGTGAAGTTGTGTATCACGTTCTGAAACCGTTTGGTAATCTAAATTGTGATTCGAACCTTTCAACAACGCTTCGGGTCCTTGATTTGGACTCATTTGGGCTCGAATTGAGTTGAATTAGGTGTCATTCGGTTTGTATTTTTGAGACGATCAGTTCGACTCTAAGTTTGCTGAAAATAGAGTTCAGTTGATCCCATATTTAATTTTTGAAGATTTCAACTTGATTTTTGCCTCGAGATTCGTGCTCGATCAAGATAATTTTTTTTATGACATATCAATTATATAGGTATATATATAT
>NW_021456581.1:0-292 GCF_001605985.2 Dendrobium catenatum
AAAAGCATGGATAAAAGCACGAATTGATAAACAAACACGTATTTCATAAGTAAAACAAAAGGTAAACAAGACATCTAAATCAAGCAGACTACAAAAAACTACAACAAATTTCTCCCCCTCTTGACATTTCGAAAAAGATGAGTAATAAATAGAACATAAAAAAACATAAGAAAGTGACAAGTCAAAAAGCAGGATCCTGATTAGGTGGTGGTGGAGGTAACTGAAAGTATTGGTGGATTAATACGAACTGCTGATCAATTAAAGAAAAACTTTCCCCAAACCAATGCATGTC
>NW_021456582.1:0-1109 GCF_001605985.2 Dendrobium catenatum
TCTCTATGATATTGATTTAGAGGAGCGTTATGATACCATGGTGCTGATTTTGTTCTTCGATGGACATCTGCTCATCATAAAATATTAGGAATAGGAACATGTCATTAAGATCTTCTTTAAGTACATGAAGGTTGAAATGGACATTCAAGTGAAGTATGTTGCTTGTAGGTTAAGAGAAGGTGCTAGTGCTTGGAGAGCACAATTGTTGTGAATGAAACAAGGTGAAGGGAAATGATGGATTTTTAGTTGGTATAATATGAAATAGCTTTTTAGGGCTCATTTCCTTCCTACTAATTTTGAGAAAATACTTCACCTGAAATATTAGAAATATGTGCTTGGGGCTTGTTCTGTAAGTGAATATACATAAGATTTTTGTAGGTTGAGTGGATGGAACAATCTCAATGAGTACCATATTAAAATCATTGCATGATATATCGGAGTTAAGCTCCATATGGTCATTACCCAAGTTTTTAATTTCACATTGTAAGCAAAAATGCAACTCAAATGACATTTAAAATTGCACTCAACTCTTCAACAGTTCACCGAACTAGCTATGGAATATAATAAATCCAATAACAACTTTCTAAATCTCTTATAGCTCTACTAAAACCAAATCACCCAACCATCTCTGCTACAATTAATCAGGATAATAAACAAAACAAAAAACTTAGAGTACAAACTTGTTATTTGATACGCAATTTGATACTTCAAGTCATTTCAAATATCTTTATTTTAATTTTGTGTACATTCATTTTAGGCTTTAAAGGTTTATATTGCCCAATGCTAATCCTCAATTTTTATTGAAGTTGTGGGCAAAAGTTTCTAATACACACATTAATCAAATAATATTTATAATAATTGATTCAAAAATAATGAATCATTGATGTAATTTATGATTAGATTAAGATAAACAATAATCTTTATAGAAATTCTATTTTATTTCATAGTGATGTAATCATATAATACAAGCCTTATGTACAGTATTTATATTTGATCATCATGGAGCTAATACTTTTTATTTTATGAGAAACATCACTTGACCTCAAAAATTTATAATAAGCTATCATGATATGTTTTGTATATCTAATATACTTTTAGAGAGCTTGGAA
>NW_021456583.1:0-394 GCF_001605985.2 Dendrobium catenatum
ACGCAGCTTGTACCGCTCAGTACATGCTCGGTACCGAGCCAGTACCTATACGCTCGGTACCAAGCCAGTAGCACTAGGTACATGCTCGATATTACTCAGTACATGCTCGGTACAGAGCCAGTACCGCTCAGTAGCGAGCGGTACATGCTCGGTACCGAGTGGTGCATGCTCGGTACCGAGCAGTACATGCTCGGCACTGTTAATTGCTTTATTTTTATCATTTTTTAGGCTTACGCCTCTGATCCGCCTCGAGGCTTACGCCTCGCCTCGCTTAGCCAAAACGCCTCGATTCCCGATTTCGCCTTTTAAAACGTTGTTTGAATGTTCTCCACTTTGTCCAAGTCCTTTGTTGTTCACTGAAAATTTCGGCAACCTCCCGGCGTCTCCTCCCCAC
>NW_021456584.1:0-275 GCF_001605985.2 Dendrobium catenatum
ATAAAAAGAAGATTATCTTTGTTTACAAGATGGATCGGTTGCTAAAGGAAGAATTTCATAGAAGGAGATGGCAGCTAGCAAATTGGAGGTCCGATGGCATCCATGAGTCAAAGAAAAGTTTGTCAAATGAACATCAAAGGAACGCCGTCGAAGGAAGCAACTAGAATCATCGATGGAGGCGAGATAATGTTCATCGAAACTCGTCAAAGGAAAGTCATCGAAGGAACTTCATCAAAGCAGGCAATTGTGAGTGCACATCATCGCAGAAGCAAGAA
>NW_021456585.1:0-390 GCF_001605985.2 Dendrobium catenatum
AGTAAATACACCTTAGGTCAGAAAATTACCCATAATATCTTGAACTGACCAGAATATGATCCTTGACCTTAGATAAATAGGGCTATGTAGTTTGACTCTAGGTTGACCATTAATTTGACCATAGGTGGAAATTGTCATTTTGCCCCTAATAATTCATTAAAAATTATTAAAAATTCTAAACCTCCTCCAAACACTTGGAAACACTTTCTCTGGTCATTCCTGACCTTTGGGAGTGATTCCAGTCAGTTTGGAGCTGATTTGGAGCAAAACAATAAAAAAGGCTATTTAGTAGGAAATTTAGAAAATTCCAATAAATACCCCGACCTTAGAAAACTGATAACTAATTGTAGAAAGCTCCAAATTAGGTAAACTCACTTGAATTAGACTCCA
>NW_021456586.1:0-1102 GCF_001605985.2 Dendrobium catenatum
GTGGTCATTCATCATGTCTCTACAAATGATCAAATTGTAGATATTTTTACTAAGCCACTCTCTACCTCTAAATTTTGTGATTTTAGACACAAATTGACTCTTAAGAACTGGCAGATCAATTTGTGGGGGGCTGATAACAGAGCTGAGCTGGAAAGGGCTCTGTCAGAGGATCGTGCATCACCAACGCCTGCAGAAAGCGTTGAAATGAGATGAGAAATCTTCGTCGTTCCCTCCTAACAAACTCAACTAATCACCACTGTTGATTTCCTCTCTCAGGAGCTTTATATATTCAACGATATGTAGAAACACTGTAGCTTGAGTTTTACAATGTGAATGAAGGAGGAAGAAGGAGGTTCTCTGAGCAAGGTATGCTTCTAATATCTTCATGATTCTCAATTAACAATTAAGAACCCTTGATTAGAACTTCTGTTTTGAGCCTGATCGTCCAGGCCGATGTAAATATCATCCTGGCTGATTTGAATAAAAATAGAAATTCTAAGTCTCTCAAGTGTGTGTGTGTGTGTATGTAGTGTTACTTTGTATTAGTTACACCAAAGATTATAATTGACTCAAGAAAGAAAAAATAAAATTATAGACTAACTCAACCCCAATCTACCCCATCTTGAGCTGGTTCTAATTTTCGTCCGATCTTTGGGTCCTAAAAAGTCAATAGAGAAAAATGCAGTTGTAGTGGACCAAGATTTATTTGCTATCATCAAAATCATAATCCAAAAATAGATTTGTAACAATCTTACCCTTTTTTATGATGGCAAACATATCAAAAATTAATTCTAAAATAGTAATGCAAAAAACTAAACAGGATTTTACCAGAACAAGTACAAACATACTAAACAAGAGCAAGCATACTAATCAAGAGCAAATACAAATACACTACTCCCTCTTTTGACATCTCAAAAAGGAGGAGAAAACTAAAAAAAAACTAAAGCAATGAAGAGAGAAAAAAAACATAAAACTAAAGCAATAAAAATAAAAATAAAAACTAAAACTAAAAGAACGAGGGATTCTGGTCATCAGATGGAGGTGGAGTTGGTGGAGCCTACTGAAAGTAGCCAGCTAGCGTAGTAAACTGAGCATTGAACCA
>NW_021456587.1:0-358 GCF_001605985.2 Dendrobium catenatum
TTGAAAAAATCGCATGTTTATATTTTTACAATTGATTAACTATCATATGTGGATGCTTGTTAAAGCAGGTTATTCACCTCCGTCACATAAAATTAATGGCATTAAAATTGAACATCCTTTTACATAATAACTTTTGATGATAGAGATTTAACACAACTTAATACAAAATGATTAAACTATTTTTTTCTGCGCCTTGAAATCTAAAGATTACATGCATATTTCAACTTATACTACCGGTAAAGAAGTATGAGATAGATTGTGTATTACTTTTGAATGAACAAATGGAATTAAGCAATCTAGGTTGAATATTTTATTGCATGACTATAAACTTTTTTGTATGAAATTTTTTGAATCAATT
>NW_021456588.1:0-236 GCF_001605985.2 Dendrobium catenatum
AGCAGTAAAGATGGTCGTAACGGTGACTATTAACATTGATTGTTTTTAAACATACTTAAAACATCTAAAACCTTTTTTGAATATTTTAAAAATAACCTAATTTCTTTTTAAAATAAAGATAAAATTATTAAACATTTTTTTTTAAACAAAAATTAAATTGATGCCTAAGAGTCTCTAAACGCCATTGTTTCTTTACACAGTACTTTTTATTTCCCTTTTATTGAATTCTGCTTGAG
>NW_021456589.1:0-337 GCF_001605985.2 Dendrobium catenatum
TACCCTTCCGTAGTGTTACGATTCCCAAAGTTAGCCAAGGATCAAAATTCAAAAAGTTTTTAAACTAATTTTTATGAATCCCGCTCTGATACCACTAAGTTAAGCCCTATAGAACTGGCCCAAGCTTACCAAGAGGGGGGGTGAATTGGTATTTTTAAAAATTCTTTTCACAAAAAAGTAAAAATCTCATAAACCAAAATCACACCACAAAAATAAATGCATAAATTAAAGTACGGAAGCAAGAAATAAGAACACATAAATTTATAGTGGTTCGGTCAACTCGACCTACGTCCACTCCCTTGAGGCGCCCTCCGAGTATTGCACTACACTCGTGACT
>NW_021456590.1:0-1546 GCF_001605985.2 Dendrobium catenatum
GTCTGGCCAATGGTCTGTGATTTGAACTAATTGTACATAACATTTTATAATCGTCCTGGATGATAGAAACACTTTTCTTCTATTCGTCCTAGATCGTTCCGACTGGTTAGGTTCAAATTTCACTGATCGTATAGGATGATATTAATATCATCCTAGACGATAATGTTGGCAACTTGCAATTAATGAGCTATTTTGAAGCTCTTATATCTAAGGGCTATTATTCAATGTTTTGAATAATCATTTGATGCTTTCTTAACCTGAGAAAGCCTAGAGGAGAGAGAGAGGGAGAGAGAGAGAGGATCTTGTGAGGGAGATTCACAAGGGTTGCACCAATCATCATTCCACTTCTTCTTCCACTAGAGTCTCTTATCCTTGGAAGGGTTGGGAGAGGTAAGCTTCAGCGATTGATCCAGGTTCTCTGCCTGCTTCCGGAGGAAGCTAAAGGAGTTGGATTCTTTGCCTTGCCGGGGTGGCAAAAAGGAGGATTTTGTAAGGGCTTCTATGCCTTGCTGTGGGAGCAAAAGGAGAGTCACTTTGGTAGTGCAATACTCGGAGGGCGCCTCCGAGGAGTGGACGTAGGTCGAGTTGACCGAACCACTATAAACCCTTGTTTTTTTTCTTGCTTCCACACTTAATTTTTCTGCACTTATTTTTTTTGTTGTGATTTTGGTTTGAGCTTTGTTGGTCTTTGGTTTAAAGATTTTTTAAAATACCAATTCACCCCACCTCTTGATTAGCCTTGGCCCAGTTCATAAGGGCCTAAATCCCCTAATGAACTTTCAATATGTACTCACAAATAAGAATATTTAAGAGTTTCAAAAGGGATCTAGCTTACAAAAAATGTCATGGGCATAAAATGAGCTCAAAAAGAAGAGAGTTTGAAAAGATGTATAATGACCGCCAAAAAATTAGAAAGATATACAAAGTATAATAAAAATCAAAAGATGCACAAAGTGCGCCAATCAATTGACAAGAGGCATAAAATGAGCCCACAGAAAATAAGTTTCCTTCTCTTACAACCTATTAAATTTTTGAAGAATTCATGTGTCACTTGATATTTTTAAAGGCTTCATTTCAAATTTCATGATTGTGGCAAATTACTTTGGTATATTATTCTATAAGATATTTTTTTACAACCTAGTTTTGAACGGATCTCTTTTTCTTATCAAATTGGTTTTTCTGAGTTAGATCTTTGTGTTCAAAAGATGATTTTCCCTGAGAAAAGTCCGAGCTATGGCTAACAAGATCGCTTATTCTTCCAGTTTTTGGATTTTGATGATGTTAACTCATTGATTCTTACAAATTTTTAATTTAATCATATAGAAAATTTATCATATTCATGGTTTGATAAAAAAAACTTTGCTTTGTTCTTCTATTTTGCTTTTCTTTCTAGTTTCTACCCCTTTTTGTGATGTCAAAAGGGGGAGTAAGGGGTAGTGCTTGAGTTGTTTTGTCATGCTATTTTACTTTCGTTCATGTTTCATTTAGTTTTAATTGTTTTCCATCATCAAAAAGGGGGAGATTTTTGTGAATCTGATTTTTGAAA
>NW_021456591.1:0-294 GCF_001605985.2 Dendrobium catenatum
GAAAGAAGTTGTGCGTATATGATAAGTGATTGTAGTGTGTATGTTGAGAAAGACGAAAAGTGTAAAGATGAAGGTGTAGTGCAATTTGTGTATGTTTTAGAAGAGAGAATTATGGATTTTTGAAAGATAAAGTGTGTGTATGGTTTAAGAAAGAAATTTTGAGATTTTGGAAAATAAGAAATGTATGTCTTAAAGTGAAAGGTGTTTTGTTCTAAGGGTAAAGTGTATAAGGATTGGAAAATAAATTTTGAGCTTTTGGAAAGTAAAATGTGTTTGTTTTAAAGGTGAATAGTA
>NW_021456592.1:0-352 GCF_001605985.2 Dendrobium catenatum
GAAAATAATAGGTTTGAATCTTTTATTAAGAGATAGTGATAGAATATAATTTTCTACCCCTAAGACACCTCAATAGAATGAATAATTTAAAGGAAAAATAAAGTTATGGTAGAGGATGCTAGGGCCATGCAAGCTGAATATTCTATCGCTATATACTTTTGGGCAGAAGTAGTGAATACTTCTTGTAATGTTTTAAATAGGGTAAATGTTATATCCAAATAAAATAAATCACCCTACAAGCTCCTTAAGGGTAGAACACCAAACCTTTCTCACTTGCATATTTTTAGGTGTAAATGATTTATCTTAATAAATGGAAAAAACCCTTAGGAAAATTTGATCCCAAGTTTGATGA
>NW_021456593.1:0-286 GCF_001605985.2 Dendrobium catenatum
TGATGTTTAGAAGCTCATTAATGTTCTAAAGGTAAGCTCATAAAGTTGGATTCAATTTTTGGAGTGGACTTGTCCCTTCTCCTTCCCCTTTATTCTTGTCTCTTGGGGATCCGTGGCTTGTTTTAATGCTGGCTGAATTCTATGCCTTGAATTCCACGGGTGGCTACTGTTTCCGAGCATTGCCTCCTTGGTTCCCATGATGGCTGATGGTTTTCCGAGCTGGGAGTTTTCCCGTGGCTTTTGATGCCTCGGTTCCGTGTGGTTTCTTTGGTTCTTGTGGCTGCTC
>NW_021456594.1:0-305 GCF_001605985.2 Dendrobium catenatum
ATAATAAAAACAGAGAATTAAAATAGATGACCATAACATGGAAACAATATGAGGAGTTAATTATTCGTGCCTTTCTCAAATATTATCTCTAACCAATAAATTTGAATTTATGTACTCAATTCAGCTAAATATTAAGGTTTTGTTTGGGACGACTTTCTTGGTGCTTCTTAAAGTTGCTTTCTAATAAAAAAATTAATATTTTTTTACTAAAAGCTGTTTTAAGAAGCAGTAAAAAAGTCATCCCAAATGAAGCCTAAGGTTTTATTTGAGGCAGCTTTTTTACTGCTTTTTAAAGCAGCTTTTTA
>NW_021456595.1:0-368 GCF_001605985.2 Dendrobium catenatum
ATAGCAAAAAAATAGCAATAAAATGAAATAGTGTTTGCTATCTGAAAAAAAAAAAAACAACAAAAAACTGTCCCAAACAGTTCCTAATATTGAAATCCAATGTTGAAATTATTAAAACCTTTAAGTAATCAAAGCCAACTATCTCAAATCAAAACTACAATCAAACCATTTGGTCCTTTTCATTTTCTCTTTCCCTGAGAAAGCCCCAACGAAGAAGAAAATTATTAATAAGAAGAGCCCCTGAAAAAAAATATTTAATAAGAAGCCTTACTATGATAAGCACCAATAGAGAAAGTAATAAATCTAAAAAATCATAAGAAAAAAATAGTAAATGATTACTTTAAAAGTGGATAACTTGATAATTTACA
>NW_021456596.1:0-458 GCF_001605985.2 Dendrobium catenatum
CTTGAAGCTTAGTTATTTTAGTTGTTGTGCCTAGCTCTCTAATTATTTATTCACTAATAAAGTCATCTCCAACTTCTATTGCTATGACTGTGACAGTATATCCATCATCAATTCTCACTGCTTAGCATTGCTATGTTTCTCTGGCTATTAGATGATGAATTTCTTTTGGAGAGGCCACGACAATTATTGCTAACCATTGACAATTAGGTTATGTTTGATTCTTACTCTACTCTATTAATGAGGCATCAAGGATGGCATGAACCTACTTCTATTTAGCTGTTTACCTACTTGTTTTAACTTTGTGTCATATTCTTTGCAGCAGTAGGAGCAGGAGGCATTTATTTTTGAACAAGTTTGCAATCACATTATTGTTGCTTGTTTTTTAGTATTTTTAGTATAAACCGATATATGTTTGCAAAATTATGCTTTTGCAATCTCTACTTGCCCTTTTTTATGAG
>NW_021456597.1:0-316 GCF_001605985.2 Dendrobium catenatum
CTAAACGGGGGGGACGCCGGAAGGCTGACGAAATTTCGGGTGAATTATTGATACATTTGGACTTGGTTGAACTCAAAGGACGATCGGACTTGGACTCAGCTTGTGAACATTTGGACTTGATTGAACGGTGGACTCGGGCTTATAAACTTGATTCAATTAACCTAAGTGAACTCAAACCCAAACAAATTTGAAATATAAGATTTGAATTTACATTTGATTTGAAAGTCAAATGAGAAGAACAATTTGGGACCTTGATTTGGTTGAACACAGAAGAACAATAGAGGACTTGTGGACTGTGGACTTGAACTTGAACAAA
>NW_021456598.1:0-269 GCF_001605985.2 Dendrobium catenatum
CTTAAAGCAATATGAGCTTTTTGTTGGATTCAATGTTTTCTGTAAACTCATCAAAATTTTTCTGTGTTTAGATAGAGCCTGAATTAGGAAACATGGGCAGATGTAAGTCTCAGCGGTGGCTAGAATTACCGTGTAGTCTTGTTGATTGTTTGAAAAGAAATACGTTCAGGAAAAAAAAAAAAAAACTTTTTTAGAAACTTCTCTAACTGCAAGGCCTGAAATCAGATAAAGTTAATTTCATAGAACTGGACTTTAACTTCTTTGCATTT
>NW_021456599.1:0-208 GCF_001605985.2 Dendrobium catenatum
TTTGGTCTCAATTACTCTTAAAAATTGTACAAAGAGTTCAAAAATCAAAAGGAATACGCAAAGGTTCGCAAATATAAAAAAGAGGCACAAAATTAGCCCAATTTCAAAAGATGCACAAAAATGTGCCCAAAAATTTTAAAAAGATGCGCAAAGCGCCACATGTGATAATTCTCTTCTTTCCAAATTCTTTCAATCTCTCAATTCAAAT
>NW_021456600.1:0-333 GCF_001605985.2 Dendrobium catenatum
TTAAAAATTTAAACCCTCTTTGAAAAAGTGTTGAACCAAAATAAAAAAAAATTATTAAGTTTTTATAGAAAATGTTTTTCAACCACAGAGTTTTTTAAACCAAAATTAAAATGCGAAAAAATAAAAACAATAAAGTAAATGACATCAAATTTATAGTGGTTTGGTCTAAACCATACATTCATCCACTCCCCAGAGACACCCTCTGAGTATTGCACTAATACCAATAGTGACTCTCCTTTTTCACCCACAGCAAGACGGAGTAGCCTTTACAAAACACTCTTTTCACCACTACCCGAACAGAGAACCGTCATCCTTTTACACAATCCCCAGTGT
>NW_021456601.1:0-904 GCF_001605985.2 Dendrobium catenatum
GAAAACAGTCTCTAATTTGAATTTTCCCTCCTATCCAAATATAATTAGTACGTGGACCCATCCCACAGCCGCCCCCCTCTCTCTCTCCCTGGTTCCTCCCGGGCCGAGCTAGGCTGGCTTCTGGATTTTCAGCTTCCCTGCGAATGACACGTCGCCGCAGCAAATCCGGTGGTCCCAGCTGAAAGATTCGGAATTAGCGGTCTGCGTTTTGCCGTACGAAAACGTCGGTGACTCACGTGAAAGGAACAGCTAACCCAACTGAATGACCAAGGGCCTCTGGCTTAAAAAAGAAAATGATTAAATTCGCCTAACGAGTTAGGTTTCGTTTTGTAACATTTTATTATTATTTTTTAATGTAGTTTTTTAATACAATTATTTTTTTTTCATAATTTTTTTTTCTAAAAAAACTCTTTTAGAAAGTAATCATAAAGCTGTCCAATACTAAGGCTTTGTTTGGGACGGCTTTCTTATTGCTTCTTAAAGCAGCTTTTTAGTACAAAAGTTTTATTTTTTATACTTAAAAACTGCTTTAAGAAGCAGGAAGAAAGCCCTCCCAAACGAAACCTAAGTCTTAAGTTTCATTTGGTATAATTTTTTAACTATTTTTTTAAAACAACTTTTTAGCAAAAAAATTACTTGAGTTATAAATGTTTATAACATAAAGCCGTTTTAGAAAGCAATACGAAAGTTGTCAGAAAAAAAAACATTAAGCTTATTTATCTGATTAATGAAAAAATTAAACGGAAGGAGAAAGTGCAACTTTATTAACGATGTCGAATTATTTTCTCTTCAGAAAAAGTTAATTTCGCTGCTCACAATTATATTTTGAAATTTTAATGAAGATATTTTTACTAGTACAACTACTATACAACAACAACAACATCATCAAGCCTTTATCCCACTA
>NW_021456602.1:0-275 GCF_001605985.2 Dendrobium catenatum
TCTTTTAAGGAAGTGTTAGCTCGTTAATCTTCTTCTTCCTCCAAACTTCCCTTTGTTCACTCTTCTTTCAAACGCTATCTGGCATTGTTGCTTAAGGATTCAATCATTTCCTTGCTGGCTGTGCCTTTTGCGCCCACTCTTATGGGGAAGTTTATGCTTAAGCAGCCTAACCTAGATGTCATTCGTAAGTTCTTTCTGAATCTAAAATTGTTTGGTTCATTTCAAGTTAGTTTGTTAGATTCCAGGCATATAACGATTCAACTGAGTAACGACTT
>NW_021456603.1:0-342 GCF_001605985.2 Dendrobium catenatum
ATATATATATATAATTTCATTGGTTTTATTTTTGAATGGTGCGTGGAAGCTCACATTTTTATATGTTTTATATATCTATTATTACACTTAAATAATTTCATTAATTTGTTGGTTCTCTGGCAATTAGCTTTGTAGTCATATGGCTCTTTAGCAATTAGCTTGCTAGTCTTTCTCATTGGTTAAAGATTGCCTTCTCTCAGCTACTTTCTGTGGATTCAAAAACTACTGAATTATCGAAGTATTATTAAATGTTCATACGAAGCTGGAATCACTATATTCGTATGCTTTGCCATATTTCTATCGCTATGCTGCTTACAATATTACTCTATATTTTATTCTTTA
>NW_021456604.1:0-619 GCF_001605985.2 Dendrobium catenatum
ATTATATTACTAATTTATATATTTATCAGTCTATAATTTATTTAATTATATGTTAGTACATCACATTTTTCTATGAAAATTTTTTATCATGGTTGTTGGACTTGTAGTCCTTTTCTTTTTCAATAAAGAAAAACTTTATTCCAACATTAAAGGAAGAGTACATAATGGACTTGTAGACCTCGTGACACAATTTAATATGGAAAGGGCTCACTTATGTGTTTGTATTTGAAATTATTTTCGAACAATGAGTAAATAACTTACATGCTGATGGTGATAACAACTTGCAACCTATATTATACCTTATGCATTGGATTATCAAGCCACCACAACAAAAAATAACTTCACTTCTTTATCCTACATCACTTCCTATGTCAACTTAATGTAAGCAAGTAACCGCTAATTTGGAGTGTAAACAAGTCAAGGCAGGCAGGAGCTCACCACGTCAACTTGGAGAGAAGCTCAAACTTAAGCTCGATCTTGAAAAGAGCTCATATAGTGAGCTTAAACTCAGCTTGTTAGAGTTGCGGCGACCATAAGCTTGATTCATGAGCTTACCTCACCAAAGAAGTTTGAATGCCTGGTTGTAGAAGTTACAATGGGCTTGGCTCTAGGGGGGTCA
>NW_021456605.1:0-509 GCF_001605985.2 Dendrobium catenatum
TGTTCAGCCCGACACCTCGACGACGACTCTCCTCCTCCCTCTGCTTCCACGATCGCAAGCCTCTCCACCTTCCGTCAATCCACAAAGAGAGAGAGAGAGAGAGAGAGAGAGAGAGAGAGAGAGAGAGAGAGAGAGAGAGAGAAGAGTCTTCCTCTGCCCAAAGCCTCCTCTAGCCGAGCCCTTGCTGTAGCCGTAGAACCCCATCTCTCCCGTCGGCTGAGAGAGAGAGAGGGAGAGAGAGAGGAGGCTCTTACCTTGACCGATCCACCCAACCTTGCCCTCGCCTCCATCCACTCCTTCCACGAATCACCTTCTTGTAAGGATCGGAGGTTACAACAATTTGATCGGGAGTAATAGAGCCCATTACTGAGAAGGTAACTTTCTCCCTTCAGCCGCTACTTTGGCCAAATCCAGTAAATCCACTTGACTACAGGATTTGGTGAATTCGTGATTTACTGTGAAGGGAAGGAAATACAAACTAAACCTTGCTCAAATCCTACACTAATCTT
>NW_021456606.1:0-307 GCF_001605985.2 Dendrobium catenatum
ATGAGCGAGACTCAGAGCAGAACTTCTACTGTCCGATCTGAGGATATTGATAGACATCTGCAGTTATTTTTGAGATTGAAACCTCCGAGATTTGAGGGCGCTGTTGAGCCCAGAGCAGCCGAGGAGTGGCTGAGGAGATTGGAAAAGACCTTTGACGGAATGCAGTGTCCGTCAGATAGGAAGGTCCCATTGGCAGTGTTTCTGTTGGATGGAGAGGCTGAGCACTGGTGGGAAGGCCAGCAGGCAGCCAGATTTCAGGGCAGATTGAATTCTTTGATCACTTGGGAAGAGTTCACTGAGGTTTTTC
>NW_021456607.1:0-279 GCF_001605985.2 Dendrobium catenatum
TAGGTAGTGTCGGAAACCTTATTCATGAGGGACTGAAGAGTGGATGGGGTATAAGTGAGGCCAAAAGGTATCACTAGGAACTCATAATGCCCCTCATGAGTTTTGAAATCAGTCTTCAGCATATCCTCCAATTTTATTATGATATAAATAACACTTCAAGATCTCAAGTGAAAACCTATCATTCTTGGAAAAATAGTGGGGAATATCCCCAAAACTTTGAGGAAAAAAAAACAATTTTATTTCAATAATAAAAAATATCGGAAGGAAAAAACCAATATA
>NW_021456608.1:0-329 GCF_001605985.2 Dendrobium catenatum
TTATGGAGGAAATCTAGATTTTTTATCAAAGTCTCAATAGATGGCCAACGTTTGTCAATTCTCTACTGGATATGACAGATTTATGTTCTCTGGATAATTTTATAACTGATGGTTGCTAGAATTTGACAGAATTGGAAAAATTCTTTGTCTGTAACTTATAAAACTAATTTATTTAATTCAAATCAAAAATGATCTAGTAGAGGATCAATTTCATCTTTATATATGGAATCAGGTAAAACTATTACCTCTATTGCTGCAAACTATAATATTTATCAGTCACCTGTTTCTAATTGATGGAAGTGGCTGAAGAGTTCTAAATTTAATGCCCG
>NW_021456609.1:0-598 GCF_001605985.2 Dendrobium catenatum
CATAATGTTTGTTGACCTTTTTTTTTTTTAATTTTGCTTTCAGTTACTTTTCAAGGCCCCAACCTCTTTTTGGATATTATGTTTCATCGCTTTAACCTCCTTTGTGATTTATATGATGACCTTCACATTAATTTTACTCACTAAGGGAGACCAAAATTTATTGACCTTCACATTTGAATTTTCTTGCCTATAGGTGATCATAAAATGTCGTATTCAATTCATTCATTAAAACAAGATCACACATGCAAATATGCAATACTGACAAATGAAGCAAATAATAATACCGCGACATGTATTTTTTGTGGCAAAATAACAAAAGGGAGAATTACATCCCATACACAATACCTCGTTGGGGTTTTTAGAAATGCTAGACCTTACTCTAATTGCCTCGAGCATGTGAAGGCTAAAATTAAGGAATCCATTTTGACAAAAAAATAAAAAAAAGATTTGAAAGAACATATTAATGACACATCAAATGTCATCCTTAATGAAGGAGATGACTCTGATGGTAGATTTTTTTGTTTTATTTGATATTATGTGCTGAACCATCCTAACTATTTTGAACAAGTCCAACACTTTCAGTTAGAGTTCCACATCA
>NW_021456610.1:0-505 GCF_001605985.2 Dendrobium catenatum
TTAAAGAATGCACTTTATGGATTAAAGCAAGCACCTAGAGCATAGTACGAAAAACTTAGGTCATTTTTATTGGATAAAGGACTTAAAAAGGGTAGTGTAGATACTACACTCTTTTTACAAAATATCAAAGAAGAAATTCTCGTTGTTCAGATATACGTGGATGACATTCTATTTGGATCTTCAGATAAAATGTTATGTGATGAATTTTCAAAAACAATGAGTAATGGGTTTGAAATGAGCATGATGGGAGAACTTAATCACTTTCTTGGCTTTAGTGTAAAACAAATGGATAATGAACTTTTCTTAGCCAAATAAAGTATATTAAGGATATCTTGAAAAAATATGAAATGGATAGTGCTAAACCCATGAACACTCCACTGAGCTCAACAATTTAATTAGACAAAGATCCTAGTGGAAAATCAATAGATCAGAAGAAATATAGAGGAATTATTGGGTCCCTTCTTTACTTGACTGCCAGTAGACCAGACATAATGTTTAGTGTGTG
>NW_021456611.1:0-292 GCF_001605985.2 Dendrobium catenatum
TATGATTTATTAAATGTGCTTTATAATTCCTATTTTCCTTATTTTTCATGTTTTATTTGCATAAACTGTGAGGAATGGCACCGGTCAAGGGAACAAAAGGACAAGGAGCTAATGACGTCAGTCACCTCTATCCAGCCGGGTAGAGGTGCTACGGGCGGAACCACCTGGTCGTAGCCCCCGGTGACTGTGAGTATTTCTAAACTTAGAAAACCTTTAGGGACCCCTTGGTGTGGTGTGCGTGAACCATTCCATTAGGTCCCTAAAGTAACTTCAATTTTATTAGGTTCTTTTA
>NW_021456612.1:0-267 GCF_001605985.2 Dendrobium catenatum
TACACATATATCTTCTCTTAAAACTGACTAATCATTCAACAAAATCCAGAAAGCGATCACATATAAGGAAAACCTCATCAGGCTTATGCAAACATTTGAAAATCAAATAAATGTGATGTTCATGAAATATTTAACTAGCAAAATTTACAAAGCATATAGGTTTATCCTTTATCTTTTCTCGATGAGGTTGCTCATGTATAAATCCCAACATGTAAATCATAGCATAACGACAAACCCTCAATGGGTCTCAAGCAATAAGAATATTAT
>NW_021456613.1:0-431 GCF_001605985.2 Dendrobium catenatum
ATTATCTAATTGCCGATTCTCATTCCCACATGATTTATTATTACTATAATCTATAAAGAGAAAAAAATCAAAAAATATAAATAAGAAAAATAAGAAAAGCTGTTAGGTGCAAAACGGCCGCAAAACGGAGTGGACGATAATCTTCTTCCCCATTGCCTTTCTATTTATATAATTTCTCCTCTTTGCTTCTGTTTATGCTCTTCCTGTAGCCTTAGGTGTGTCTAGGGTTTGCTTTCCTCTTCTCCATTTCTTCGACGCTGCTTCGACTGCGCCTGATTCGCGTTAAGTAGTGTAGTGAAAGAGTCGGTAAATGAAGCCTCTTCTCCTCCTTCAACAACGTTGTTCCTGTCGGATCCAAAGCCCCCATGGGAGCTCGCCACGAAGGTAACGATCTTTCATTCCTTTCGCGTTCTTCTTCGGCTAAATCCCAT
>NW_021456614.1:0-1543 GCF_001605985.2 Dendrobium catenatum
CATGTCGAGCATTGAGTTTCTTTTGAGAGTTAATGTATCGCAAGGCTTCATGGTCCGAAAAGATAACGAATTCTTGAGGTAGTAGGTAGTGTCGCCAATACCTAAGGGATTGAATGATGGCGTAAAATTCCTTGTCATAGGTGGAGTACCGTTGTCTAGTGTCATTCAATTTCTTGCTAAAGTAAGCTACGGGATGTCCCTCTTGGGAAAGGACTCCGCCTATGCCAATTCCAGACGCATCACAAGTCACCTAAAAAACTTTGGTAAAATTAGGTAATCTCATCACAGGGGCTTCCATCATTCGCTTCTTAATCTCCTCAAAAGTCATGGTTGCAGCTGGGGTCCAAAGAAACTCTCCTTTCTTGAGGCAGTCAGTTATTGGCGCTACTATGGTGCTAAAGTTTCTAATAAACCTCCGATAAAATGTGGCCAGTCCGTGAAAACTTCTAACGTCTCGAATATTTTTGGGTTCGGGCCACTCATTGATTGCTCGCACCTTTTCAGAGTCCGCGGATATACCTTGGGAGGATATGATGAAACCCAAGAAAATTACATGATCAGTTACAAACGTACACTTCTTGGGGTTGGCAAACATTTGTTCCCTCCTTAAAGTTTCACAGACTTGTCTTAAATGATTCAGATGTTGACTTTCCGAGGTACTGTAGATTAAAATGTCGTCAAAGTACACAACTACGAATTTTCCTAGGAAAGGTTTGAGGATTTGGGTCATCACTCTCATGAATGTGCTTGGAGCATTGCTTAAGCCAAAGGGCATCACAGTCCACTCGTACAATCCATCTTTAGTTTTAAACGCAGTTTTCCATTCATCCCCGGGACGGATCCTAATTTGGTGGTAGCCACTCTTAAGGTCGATCTTAGAAAAGAGTGTGGCTCCGGTCATCATGTCCAACATATCATCTAACCGAGGGATTGAGAAACGGTACTTGACGGTGATTTTGTTGATAGCACGGCTATCAACGCACATTCTCCACGTCCCATCCTTCTTAGGGGTAAGAAGGGCAGGAACCGCACACGGACTAAGGCTCTCCTTAATGAACCCTCGCTGTAACAATTCATCCACTTGTCTCTTGAGCTCCTCGTGCTCGGTCGGGTTCATTCGGTAATGGGGTAGGTTTGGTAAAGAAGCTCCGGGCACTAGGTCTATGGCATGTTGAATGTCCCTTAAAGGTGGCAGTTGGTTGGGCAAATCTTCAGGAAAGACATCAGAAAAAGTCTCCAACAGTGGTTTTACTTTTTCAGGGATTGGTTCGTCTTGATCTACACTTATCTCCCGGGCTACGAGCGCGTAAAGAGGGGCTCCTAACTCCAGTTCCATACCTAAGTCCTTAGCAGTTATCAAGTTCACGTCCGTGTTGGGTTTCAGAGAGTTGGGTTTAACTCCTTCTTTAGTAGACTTAGGTTGAGTGGGTAACAGCTTAATCTTCTTGCCCTCGTGTTCAAACACACAGGTGTTTGATCGTCCATAAATGTGTACGTCGTTGTCATACAACCAAGGGCGGCCAAGGATGATTTGACCCACATC
>NW_021456615.1:0-349 GCF_001605985.2 Dendrobium catenatum
ACATCCATTGTAGATTTTTCTAATCTTTTCAATGCAAGCTAGCAACATTGAATAATACACTAACAAATACCTCAAAAAGGCCTATCCACAGGGTAGCCTCGAAGGGAAGCTAGTAGTGGATATGGTCCTTACTAGAAAGACTCTATAAGAGCAAGTGGTTGATAGGGCCACCACTCATTAAAAACCTTAGAAGATCAAAAGCCTCAAAAATCGCAGGTTTATTAGACCATAGAAGGTTAAGAGCCTCAAAACGCACAGGACACTAAAAATCTTAAAAGGCCAAAAATTTCGAAAGGTATAGATATCTAAAAGTCTTGGAGGCTTATATATATATATATATATATATATA
>NW_021456616.1:0-286 GCF_001605985.2 Dendrobium catenatum
AAATTGACTGTTAAAAGTTTGTTATACAATATATTTAGTATAGATAAAATGCCAAAATTGTCTCTGGACTCTTTATGAAGGATTAAAATAGAGTCTTATACTATATTAAAGGACTATTTTGGTTCCTCAGGTCTTTAAAAAGAAATCAAAATACCTATGATGAGATATTTTGGTTAATTTTTAAGGAGTTGAGAAATCAAAATGATCCTTGAATATAGTTAGAGATTATTTTGATTTTTCATAAAGAGACAAGGGACCATTTTTGTCCTTTTCTCATTGAATATAT
>NW_021456617.1:0-1376 GCF_001605985.2 Dendrobium catenatum
CAAAGACACTTAACAAGTGCCTTGACAAAGCTTAAATTGAAGAGCTAAAAATGAGCTCATTAATGCAAGTTGCCGAAATTATCGTCCAGGACGATAGGCATATCGTCCTTGCCGATCAGTACAAATTCAGCTCATCAGCCCAGGACGATTTGGGACGATCAGAAGAAAATTGGTTACATCGTCCTCGCCGATATCACGATTGTCCGGGCTGATTAGTTTAAAACCGATTTCAATCATCCTGATCATCGCCCTGAATTTGAGCTGTCCGATGTAGATCGTCCAGGACATTGTCCAGGTCGATCAGGCGATCGTCCTGGCCGATGTGATCATATCAATCAACCATTAATGCTTTCCAAAGATACCAGATCAATTTAGGCATAATTGAGTTAGATCGTCCTGGCCTATTTCCTAAAACAAAGAATTCCTAAACTGATTATGGCGGTTGATTCTTTTTGAATTAAGACTATCGTCCTGGCCGATATCAATGACGGCTGCCTTAATGAGGATGCCCTAATTAGGGTTTCTGATTTTGGACATATCGTCTAGGACGATATAAATATCATCCCGGCCGATATTACCAAAAATAGAAATCTCATAGGGAACAACAGGAAATTTTCTAAGTTACAAATCAACAGATCCCACACCAAATACAACAGACTCAAGAAAGGAAAAAAATTACAAACTGACACAGACCTAGTCTACCCAATCTTGAGCTGGTTCCAACTTGCAGTCTGATCGTGTGGACCTGAAACGTTAGCACAAAAGGCAATCATAAAGATATAAGGAATGTTTGCAATCATCAAAATCATAAACCATGATCCGCAATAATCTCCCCCTTTTTGATGATGAAAAACAATTCAATTTGAATTTTCAAAAAGAATAATTTCTCCTAATCTCCCCCTCACTAGAATAACACTTTTTTTAAAAATAGGGAGATGAAAATATTTTTGTTGTTTTTAATTTTTTGAAAACAAGATACAAATACGATAATAGTACAAAAATTCAACAATACGTTCTCCCCCTTTGACATTATCAAAAAGAGAGGAGGCACAAACAAAAACAAAACGACCAAAAGACAAAAATATTCACTGATCTAATGAAAAACAAATATTCTTAAAAATGAGAAAGTTACATCTTGGTTTTAATCAAAATCATAGTAGAATCGGATTTGACAACGCATAGCCCAGAAAAGGTTAGAAACTCAGAAATTGATAATCCAAACTCAAGTTCTTTAAAAGGTAAAAAAAACTTTTTCATTCAAGATCTAAATCAATGAATAAATTAGAGAAAGAAACAATAATTTTTCAAAAACTCCTTCAATAAAATATTTCTAATAGATGATCAATGCACAAATTTTTTGAATCAAGAATCAAGAT
>NW_021456618.1:0-421 GCF_001605985.2 Dendrobium catenatum
TTCATCTTCTGGGGCCATCTTGATTTGATTATAACCCTATGAGCCATCCACGAATGAGAAAATGGCATGTGAGGAGGCAATGTCTACCATGAGTTCTGGTATTGGTAAGGGGAACTCATCTTTAGGACATGCCTTATTCAGATCCCTATAATCGACACAAATCCGAATTTGATAATTTTTCTTTCGGACTGGCACGACGCTAGCTACCTAAGAGGGGTATTGTTCCTCCCGAATAAACCCGGCTTCGGCCAATTTCTTAACTTCAGAAATGACTTGTTGTTCGATTTCTAAGTGCATGCGTCGAGGAGCTTGTTTGACAGGAATGGCATCAGGTCGAACTCCAAGTTTATGAACTGCTACCTCAGCAGGTAAACCTGGCATTTTGTCGTATGTCCAGGTAAAGCAATCCCTAAACTCAGAC
>NW_021456619.1:0-225 GCF_001605985.2 Dendrobium catenatum
CAAGAACTTATATTGATATCATTTTAAATATTACAAGTATTCATAAAAAGATATCAATACAACAACTAAAATAAGGTAGAAATACATCAAACTACTAAAAATAAATAACAACTAGCACATAAACAATAACAACACAAACACAAAATATAAATTGCAACAATCACTCGGATGGTCCCTGATCTAGGGGTGGAGGAGGAGCAGTACCAAAGAGATTAAAGTATATAT
>NW_021456620.1:0-1666 GCF_001605985.2 Dendrobium catenatum
CTATCATCAAAATCATGAACCATAGATCCGCAACACTTTTAACGATGTTGGAGAGAATTGTGGTGTCCATTTATCCATCCTTATAATATGTCCACCCACATACAAAGGACCACCACTCAGAACTTCTTCCATGATTTACGTAGATTGAAATGAACACAAAATCCAATCTAGACCCAATGAGGTTAGATGAAAAGAACCTATTTTATCCCATTGTCTCCTTAGTTCAATTCTACAAAGAGAAAATGGAATTTCTTTCCCAAACACTTTCACCACAAGAGATTTTTCAAGTAACTTCACATTCTCACATACCTTATCCATATTTAGTTTAACCACATTTGCATCTGCAACTTCTATAGGCTCCGGATTCACATAATTCACTTTAATATGATGTCTCTTAGATCGCTCATTTACTGAACAAAAAACTACTGTTGTTAGTTTCCGGTAACACCTTCATCCCCTTCTCCATAGGCATTTCTTCATGAGTACTCAAATCTTTATCTTGCTTTTTCATATCTTAATTCAAATATGAAAATCCAAGTTTTTCCGTAATGCTTTCAACAATAGAAGGATTAGAAAATTTGCTAACCTTCAATTTAAAGCCAATGGAAGATTAAGCTTCCGAATCATTTGCCATTCCAGACAATAAATTCTTAATTAGTAAAAAAGGAGCCACCAAAACCTTTTTCTAAACGGCTTCAGTTATTTGATTTGGTTATTAATGATCATACAAACTAACTTGTATTATACAATATGAGTAATTCTACAACTTTAATTTTAAATTTTTTTGCTAATTAATATGACTTGATTATTAAGAATAGAATGTACATGCATAACGTACAATATGATTTATGTTGTATATTGTAATTACCCAAAAGGGTGAAATAAATTTATTTCAATAACATGATTTTTGAAGTAGAGCGCTATCGTGCTAGGCCACAAATAGTACTTTTCTATAAATTTTCTTATAAATATTTTTGTCTCATCCCGTCACCTCCCTCACTTGGTTGTTTGGCTAGGAAGAAATTTATGGATGCGAAGAAGAGAAAGGATAGAGAATGGTCATTAGATCGTGTTTACCCATCATTCCCATTACAAATTTTATTCTATTCATTGTAAGTGACTATCTCTTATTCATATTTTCAATTATGTTGATTTTTATAGATTTTATCTCTCTTGAATATGTCAAAAATAAATTTTCTCCTGATCTCATAAGCTTTAACTATTTAACATTTAATAAGTTAAAAATTTAATCATTTTAAATGACTTGATATAATTTTATTACATTTTCACAAGTTAAAGTTATCTATATGGATTTTTATGTTAATGGGTATGGAAAAAGTATACTAAAAATGAAATGTACTAATATGAGTGATATATACTGGAATGTTCTACTAATACTAGTGAAATGATGTATTGATTGATATCAAATATATGAGATGATAATACCATGTGATACTCTGAAGAATCATATTATTCACTAATTGGGACTTATAAGGAGTTATAAATTGATTGAGAATATAACGAGGAGTCGGGGGGAAGAGGAGTAAGGGCTGCTGATTAACGAGATTGCCATTTTGGAGTCATAAGGGATGACTAATTAGGAGTCATAAGGGCAAGAACACTAAATCACTAATGTAATTTATTACACATGATACCCGAAAACTCA
>NW_021456621.1:0-278 GCF_001605985.2 Dendrobium catenatum
AATAAATTACGGAAACATAAATATCAATGTTGCAAAGGCATCTTTATTTAGGCATTCAAATCAATAACACTAAGCCTTGTTCTTAATGTACTGAAGGTATCAAAGGCTAAAGGTTTTGTAAAAATGTCTGCAAGTTGATTTTCAGTTGAAACAGGTGTGAGTTCAATTTCTCCCTTGGATACATGATCCCTTATGAAATGATGCCTTATGTCAATGTATTTGGTTCTAGAGTGTTCAATAGGATTTTTGGAAATGCAAATAGCACTAGTATTATCACA
>NW_021456622.1:0-1473 GCF_001605985.2 Dendrobium catenatum
GCTATCCGACTGACTCTCTCCTCCCCTGCAGCAGCTGCAAGGGGGTGAAAACGACTCCCTTTAAGGAGTGGAGAAGAGACAGGGATTGGCAGCTCCTCAGCAGCCTCAAGTTCAACCTTAGTTAGGGCTTTCAGCTCAGCCACCTTTTTGTTCTTAGTGATCTTCTTCCTTACCCTCCTTAGGTAATTCTTTCTGGCATTCTTACTGCCATAGAGGGACTCAGTGCTAGAAGAACCCTTTTCAACCACAACCACAGTCTTGCTTTCAACAGTTGGTTCTTCTTTCTTTTCCTCTTCCTTTAAGGATTCCTTAGGGCAGAAGCCAAATCTACACAAATGAACCAAAGTATGAGGAGGGGCATCATTCCCGGCACCTATGGCTAATTGAACTACAGGGGCTTTTTCTCCCTCTACAGCAAGGTCCACTAAGGTATTTCCATCCATAACCAACCTAAGGGACTTGAACCCTATTCCAAACTGAATTGAGTTTTCATAGACCAACTCCTCAACCATTAAGTCACGGTCCATTGAGAACAGAAGTTTGTCGGCCATTGCAGATAATTTGATTGTTTGATATTTAGAAAAGAGAAGTTTGAATCAGAATTTTGAATTAAATTTTGAAAAGAAGTCTATATCTTATCATGTATATCGAATCATAAGAACTATAATTCGGTATACGATAATAAGATGTAGAAGTTAACTTTTGATTTAAAGAAGATGCGAATCTTTATTGTATATGTGTAACTACAAACAAATATTGTAGAAACATATAACAATACTGATTTGAATTTGATTTGAATGAATTTGGAGAAGATATTTGAATTTGAAAATGATTGAGTTTACATTGCACATGTTTTACCATTGGAAAGTGTTGTGGTGCTACATGTAACAATGATAATTGAATTGGATTTGAAGGATGGAGATTTTGAAAATTCAAAAATCCGGCAGCATTTCCCCTTATTTTTGGAACTCAATGTGTTGAATTTTCATTCAACAAAAAGGTTCACAAATAAATATAGGGAAAGCTACTAAGAAAGCTTCACTCTTTCAACCCTAGGAATAATCAAAGGGTAAAATGTTAAAGAAGAACTTTTACCGGATAGAATTTAAGGATTCGTTGTATATGAGGATATATAACAACGTCAATCAATTGTTTTTAGAAAATTCAAAAATCCGGCAGCATTTTCCCTTATTTTGAGACTCAAGGTGTTGAATTTTCATTCAACAAAAAGGTCTACAATTATAAGGAGAAAATACCACAAGGTTTTCAAATACAATTGAAAGTTGAAATTATTGAAGGCAAAAACTTGCCGAGAGAATTCAAGGATATGTCGTATATGCTTCTTACAACGATCGCCGTAAGAAGGTATATAACAACAATCAATCAATTTGAAATGATCTTTTAAAGAGATGTCTAAAAATTCAAAATTTCGGCAGCATCTCCCCTTATTTTGGGACTCAAGGTGTTGAATTT
>NW_021456623.1:0-374 GCF_001605985.2 Dendrobium catenatum
TCATCCAACCACTACCCATTTACCCTTGATCTCTCACTTATTTACAGGTTATGCTGCTCCATAAATGTATAAATAGACCCCTCATTCCTCTTGAAAGGGGGACAGAGTAAGAAGAGAAGAAGGAAGAAGAGAAGAAGGAAGAAGAGAAGGAAGATAAGGAAGAAGCTCCTCCTCGACCACCGTCGGACTTCCGCCGAACCACCACTTGAGTCCCTCACCTTCGCCGGAACACCGCATGATGTCGTTGCTCCACCGGACCACCGCTTGACCTCGTTGCTCCATCGGACCACCACTTGAGGCCCTCACCTTTGCCCGACCACTGCCTGTCGTCATTGCTCCGCCGGACCACCACTTTAGGCCCTCACCTCCGTTGG
>NW_021456624.1:0-277 GCF_001605985.2 Dendrobium catenatum
TAATCCTTATAACATATAAAAAGTTACGAGGTGAAAGTTTTACCCGTGCAAAGTTATTCCCATTTTTCGCTAATGGATACAACATTTTAATCAAAATATTAGCTAAAAATTGCACATTTTTGAAAATTGAGGTAAGCATAATGTGTCTTTCCTCGATACAAACTATTTTTCTAACAATGGAGTGAAACTCCTATGCGTGCTGACCTTATATGACTTTACTTTGCCCCATTAAAGGAGAAGGATAAAAAATTAATGAATATATATATATATATATATA
>NW_021456625.1:0-2779 GCF_001605985.2 Dendrobium catenatum
CTTTATTCTCAATGCAGTATTAGATTACAAAATAGGATAAATCAAAATCTGTGTGGTGATACATAATTTTTCCCACCAAGATCGGGAGGAGGGTGGAATGCAGAAGGTTGAATATGTGCTTTGGCTTGAGTTTTCCCTTTTTGTACCTTGTTTGCATTTGGTGAGTGGAGTGAGTGATATGTGTCGGATTGGGGTGTGAGTGGGTTGGTTGAAGTGTCATTGTTGTGGATGGGGTTATGAGCATTGCAAGGAGGAATCCTGGATGAAATTGGTTGGGTGAGGTTAGATTGAAGTTGCTAGAAGACGTGGGAACCAATAGGAGAGGAGGTATGAAGCTATGGGTGGGTTGGGATGTAACAGTTGGATTGTCATGTTGATAGGGAAATATTAATTCATTAAAGACCACGTGCCGAGAGACATACACATGTTCGATTTTAGGATTGAGGCAGCGGTAGCCTTTTTGAGATGATGCATACCCGATGAACACACACGGTGTAGAGATGGGAGATATTAGATTTGTGGTACGGGCGAAGCCATGGGTAGCATAAACAATCGAAGATTTTGAGATGATTGTAGGTAGGTTTTTTTTGGTATAGTATGTAATAAGGTATATTGTTTTGGAGAGAGTGAAAGGGTAACCTATTTATGAGATAGACAGAGGTAAGTAGAGCTTCGATCCAAAGGGATTGAGGAAGGTGAGCTTCAATAAGGAGACTGCGGATAGTCTCAAGAATGTGCCGATGCTTCCTCTCGGCGACACCATTTTGAGATGTTGTGTAAGGACATGTAAATTGGTGAAGAATCCCCCATTGTTTGAATAGAGGTTGAAAGTTATTGTTGATAAATTTGTCGCCAACATCAGAGCGAAAGGTTTTGATGTGGTAGTTAAATTGCCGAGTTATCATTTTGTTGAATTCCAAGAATTTAACAAAAACTTCGGACTTATGCATGAGGGGGTAAACCCAGCAAAATTTAGAATAATCATCAATAAAAAAAGTAATATTTAGAACCTTGAGTGGAGGTAGTGGGTGAGGGGCCCCAATCGTCTGAATGGACTAAATCAAAAAATTTTGAGCTAGTAGTATTCGACTGAGGGAAAGACAAGTGATAGCTCTTTACCAAATTACAAGCATTACAATGAGTGCTTTGTACATTATTACGTAGGGATGGAATATGTTTTTGTATGTGATGAAGAGTTGTGTGCGCTGAATGTCCAAGACGTTTGTGCCAGAGGTTGGGGACTTCTTGAGCCGAGAAGAGAGCGAGGCGAGGCGTGGTGATGGGCTGGCGGATGGGGTATAATCCATCAAGACATGGGCCCTTGAGAAGTAAACGACCCGTCGTTGAATCCTGGATTTGAAAGTCATTAGCAGAAAACTTGACAATGAAGTTATTATCGTTAGTAGGATGATGAATAGATATTAAATTAAACGAGAGGTTAGGAACTTGCAAAAGATGTTGAAGATAAAGATTACCTATTAGGGTAGGGAGTATACCTTTTCCGAAATACTGAATGGGTAATTGGTGACCGTTACCTAATATGATGTGTTGGTTGCTGGCGTAAGGTTTGCTAGACTGAAGTTGGGAAGGATTGGAGGTGAGGTGGCTTGAGGCGCTGCTATCAAGAAACCAATATGTAGTATTAAGACTCCACGTGTACTCTTGCTATTTATTATCTTTGTATTTTTCTTTTCACTTTTCTTTATTTGTACTACCTGTATTGTGCCTCACCGATATGAGAAAAAAGTTCTTATTTCTTTTGTCATCTACCTTTCTCTGTTTCTGCATCCTTCTTTTTATTCTTGTCATATTCTTGGAGATAACATGGTTTGCAAGAGTACACGTGGAGTCTTGAAACTAATATAATAATAGCTTATATGTTTAATAGTTTCAAATGTCTTCCAATGGTAAATTTGCTACTAACAAAGTGTGGCATACTTTTAGAACCATTCATGACAAGTCTTTTTTTTTTTTTTTTTTTTTTTTTTTTTTTTTTTTTGCTATTTGGTATAATTAAAAATATTCCTTTATCTTACTCTATCCTAATGTGGAGAGCTCTTCACAATTTTTTATCTTTTGATAGCTTATTGATGAAAAAACGTTTTGATGCCCTCAAAATGTCTGTGTTTTGCTAATATTGAAAATTTGAATAATGTGTTTGTCAACAGGGCTATTTCCACTACTGTTAGGAGATACTTTTTTTAACTTGGCCAATAATGATAGTTATAATTGCAATATTGATGTTGTGTCCATTCCCCATAGGTGGATTAATCCTATTAAAGGGAATATCTACAATTTAATTCCTGTTGTTATTATGCGGTTTTTGCATATGGAGAGAAACAATTCTAAACATAGAGACATTAAAATGTATTTTAGGCATGTTATATCCAAAGTGAAAGATAAAATTCTATAGCTTTATTTTGTTAATCTCATAACTGATAGAAATTTCCAAAATTGCAAGGACATTGCTATTGAATTGGGGTTCCCCACTACTAGAAAAACTATTGAGAAGTTTGAAAGGATTGTGAGGTGGATCAAACTATCTCTTCCTTTCTACAAATTAAATACTAATGGTTATGTTAAGTTTTCCTATGTTGTTGTTCGTAATCATATGTGTAAGGTTATTTCTGCTTTTGCTGACCCTTTAACTTGTACCAATGCTATTGCTGTTGAGCTTATGGTCTTAAATTGTGGGATTAATATGTGCCATAAAATGGGAATTACTGACGTCGTTTGGGTTGAAGTGGATGTTATGATCCTTCTCCTCACCCTCAAAGGT
>NW_021456626.1:0-643 GCF_001605985.2 Dendrobium catenatum
TGCACAGAGATTAGGTTGAAAGAAAGATTAGGTACAATATTTAAATTCTTGCGTTGGAGACTACCTGTAGGATTCGGTAGGATACCCTTACCAGTGTTGTGGATCGGTATTTGGTGACCATTGCCGAGGATTACTTGGCTTGATCCTGTATATGTTTGAGCTTGCTGAATCTGGTTGGGATCGGAGGTGAGGTGATTGGAAGCGCCACTGTCAAGATACCATTCGGAGGGAGTGGCTTGAGATGGTGTGGTAAATAGAGTCGGAGATGGCTCGATGGCGTAGCTGTCATCGTGTCTGTACCAGCATTTAACTGCCGAGTGTCCGAACTTGCTGCAGATCTGGCAAGTGATGGATGGTCTGGTCGGCTTGTTGCCACGAGGTGGATTGGATTGCTGTGACTGTCGGTTCATTGGTTTATTGCGTGGTTGCGATGATCTTCCACGTCCTCTTCCGCTGTAGGCGGTGAGAGCAGTTTAATTTCTGGCGAGATTGAGAGTTTGTAGATCTTTGAGGTTTTCATGAGCGATATTTAGCTCTTCACTGCATAAGAGCGTGTACAGTTCATCAAGACTCACTGAACGTAGATTCGTGCGAATGGCCATTTTAAAAGCTTGGTATGTGTTGGGGAGACCATTCAGGGTGT
>NW_021456627.1:0-290 GCF_001605985.2 Dendrobium catenatum
TAATGATTTTTTTAAAGTTGTGGAGACTAATTGGTCCACCCCTTTGCATCCTAATGATAGCATTAGTGGGATGCATAGACTTTGCATGAAACTTAAGAGACTTAAACATATGCTAAGATGGTGGAACAAAATGGTTTTTAAAAATATTTTTGATAATATTTTTGAGGCTGAAAAAGAGATAAATGGCTTAGAGACGGAGTTTATGAATGATCATTCTAATGATAATCTTTTGAAGCTTAATGATGTTGCAACCCATGACCCCGAGTTTGAGATTTTGATGATGACAAATA
>NW_021456628.1:0-1035 GCF_001605985.2 Dendrobium catenatum
GCCATGGGCCCAGTAAACTACCCTCCTGCCACATCCATTGCTGCCAAACTTGACACATCTTCATCCTACCCCTTCCAGTATTACAAGCCTTAATACCTCTAATTTCTGAAAAACTTTCCAATAGAACATGTGGACACTACCATCTGCCCATAACAATCAAGGAGTTCTCCTTATTCTCCCTGATGATTTCTCCTTATATGACGAAGTTATATCCAGATGAGAATCTATAACACTTAACTTACTAAGTGAAAAACAATTTGTTGACAACCGATCAAAAGTTCTCTTCATAAAAAATTTGCTTGGTGAAGTTGAAAAGAAAACATGGATACAATGGTGAATGACGTTCGAGAATATAAAGCTCTGGTCAACATTGCTGACGATCCGCAAAATGTGTTATCACAAATTCGGCGAATTATTACTCTTGAAGACTCGTACAAAGGGTCAACAGAAGAACAAAATAGAGCATATCTAAATCTGGAGCGCCTCGCATGTGATCAAATTAAAAATATGTTCGAATACATGAATGACTATAAAGTTCTAGCTGCAAAATCAGGAAGGATGTACATCAGCTCAGAACTATCTGAAAAATTCTTTAAAAAGATGCCCCCGTTGCTTGGAGAAGTGGAAAAAGCATTCAAAGAACGACATCCTGGCAATATTGTTGGAGTTCTACTAAAAATCAAATTCACTTACCAATACTTAGCAGATCTGTGTAAAAAGGCGGCAATTCAGAGAGGAATTAAAGACCTCTCAATCTGTCGAAAGATACCAGTTCTAGGGTACTATAACCATCACAAGAAATACGGGTTAAGAAAATCCAAAAATTACAAAGGCAAGCCTCATGATTCTCATGTCCGAATCATTAAAAATAAAAACAAAGCACGAAGCACCAAGTGCCGGTGTTACATCTGTGGAGAAGAAGGACACTTTGCCAGAGAATGCAAAAGTAAACAAGGGAACATGGCCCGAGCAGTTGTAATTAGCAATCTCGACCTCCTTGATGACTACGATGTCCTGTCTGTCGACCTTGATGAG
>NW_021456629.1:0-293 GCF_001605985.2 Dendrobium catenatum
TGTACGGAAATCAGATGTCATATCAAATCAGATATCAAATATATAATTAATAGCTAAATCAGATATCATATATATAATTAAATAGTTAAACTAAACTAAACTAAACAGAATCACTACGGATTCTGATCCTTATGTCTCCCTTGTGCTCACGGCACCAGAATAGAACAGATGTGCTTATAGCACCAGAACAGAATAAATTTCATCGGATCCGGAACAGAACAGATATTTCTCCCAACTTGAGCTCATCTAAGATTTCCCCAGACACTAACTGAATCTCATAGGATCCAAGCCCC
>NW_021456630.1:0-275 GCF_001605985.2 Dendrobium catenatum
AATTAATTTATCATAAGTTGCTCAATAGCTATAGTATCAGTTGGAGGCAAACTTCTTATAAAATACATTGTGAAAAATCATCAAAGTAACACTTGAGTATTAAAAATTAGTATGATTCCTTTTAAACATTATGGTAAAACTTACTTTACGATAGGCTGGACTTCTTGAAAGTTCATTAACACATATAAAGTCACTATTTTGATTTCTAAATTATAGAGGAATCTTTAAACACATTTATTGCTTGGCTTACCATAACTTCTAAAGACTGATACTGT
>NW_021456631.1:0-406 GCF_001605985.2 Dendrobium catenatum
AAAAATCCATGGAGAAGTAAAATATGTTTTCCTACTTGGGGATATTGAAGAAGTTTATATTGATCCATCACTTGAATTTAATAGTTCTTTAAAAAAGAATAAATTGTGCAAATTAAAAAAAGCATTATATGACCTTAAACAATCGTCGAGAGCATACTTTGATGGATTCATAAAAGTCATTAGAGAAGCAAAAAAGCTAAGGAGATTTTACCCTTTTTATAAAAAACTCTATTGATGCTTAAATCTCAATTCTTATTATATATATTGATGATATAATTGTTACATGTGATGATAAAAGAGAAACAAAGTTTCTCAGGAAATAACTTGCTGAAGAATTTGAGATTAAAGAGTTGGACAAACAAAATATTTCTTGAGAATTAAAATTACTCGATTAGAATAAGAAATA
>NW_021456632.1:0-820 GCF_001605985.2 Dendrobium catenatum
TGTATCATATTAAAATTATCTTCATATATAGCACAATGATTTTATGAAGTTATCATGTATATAATAAAGCTATGCAAGAAAGAGCTTTTAGAATAACCATGGCTCATCAAAGGGTGTATTCATGTACAACAAAATCAAGTTGAGAACTTAAATTTCTACAGAAATATTTGAAGTTGCTAGTCTTGAATTCCTTTCAGCAAATTCTCTTCAAGATCTTACCTCATTTGCATTGCATCCCAACAGGATTAAAGAGATTACATTACTAATCAGACATAACATAGCTCCTGAAGCATGAAATCATTTTGAGCCCACCATAAAAATTGATGAGTCGATGTAGTATAAAAATGACTCTTTCCCAAGGAAGAAAAGGAAGAATCTATGTTATATTTTTGCTTGATTTCCTTCGAATTTTCTGAAGCACATTTAGCTTTGCTTGGAATAAAATGATGGATGTTCCTCTTCAATTTCCTTCTTCATAATCTGAGGGTATTCTAATTGAATGTTAAGACAAACTGATAATTGCTTAATATTGCAGTGAAAAATTCTAAATGTTGAGAAGATTTATAATTTGATTCAAAAAATAATCTCAAATTAATTATTTTTCTCAAGAGAACAGAGATAAT
The DNA here is from genome assembly GCF_001605985.2 of Dendrobium catenatum. Taxonomy (NCBI): domain Eukaryota; kingdom Viridiplantae; phylum Streptophyta; class Magnoliopsida; order Asparagales; family Orchidaceae; genus Dendrobium; species Dendrobium catenatum. The sequence goes on from NW_021456632.1 coordinate 624, forward strand.
CTTGTTTTTGGCTCAAATGTCATTGAAATTTTGAAAAATCCACCTCACTGATTTTGATGAGATTTTGAGGCTTCAACCTTGAACACCTTATTTAAAAATTTAAAACGTTTTTTTTTTTAAAAATGCCTCCAGAGAAAATTTTTCCTTTTGTTTCTTTCAACTTGCTTCCGTTAATATTTTTTTCAAGGTTTTTTCTC
>NW_021456633.1:0-252 GCF_001605985.2 Dendrobium catenatum
GACTTCTAATATAAGTCCGCTCTTACGGCAATCAACTCTTAAATCCGTCTTTAGGTATAAGTCCTCCTACGGCATCCTATGACACCTTTGAAGTTAGGAGTAAGCATCCCTAGTGGCATCCTAGTCTTCATCCCGAGAAGAAGTATAAGCATCCCCAGCGGCATCTTCTCTTCATTAAATTTTAAATCTTAAATCCGTCTTTAGGTATAAGTCCGCCTACGACATCCTTTTGACATCCTTGAAGTTAGGAGT
>NW_021456634.1:0-326 GCF_001605985.2 Dendrobium catenatum
GCCTGGAAAAAATCCCCATTAATTGCTTTCCAAAATTACATGAGAAATTTTGGAAAAATTGCTCTGGATCGTCCGGGACGATATTTAATAGTCCAGGACGATCCACCGAGATGATGTCCAAAAATAAGTTATTTCTCAACAAATCTGGAGGCAGATTCTTTCTGTTTTTAACCTATCGTCCTGTCGATACAAAATCGTCCAGGACGATGTGTTTTGCATAATGACGGCTGTTTTAATGAGGATGCCCGAATTAGGGTTTCTACTTTTGTCAGATCATCCAGGACGATATAAATATCATCCCGGACGATGTTATCAAAAATAGAAAT
>NW_021456635.1:0-212 GCF_001605985.2 Dendrobium catenatum
TTACCCTATTGACCCGACGTTAGCCCATATGCTTTTATCACGTTTTTTTAAAATATATTGGGTTACCCCGTGGTAATGTATATGAAATGGGCGGGAAACTAAAAAAATACGCGGCTTTTACCTCTGGTATTAAAACCTTTCTTGTATTAAACCTAAAATGTTCTACAGTCTTTATGGTTCCCGTAATTTTCATATACCTTACGTAAAGAAGT
>NW_021456636.1:0-400 GCF_001605985.2 Dendrobium catenatum
ATTACATAATCAACTACTCTAGATTTTTTGTACTCGTATAACTATTGGTGTTAGTGAATTAATTACAATAGATTGTGTAGTTAGTTAAAATATTTAGATTTAGCCTAATAATCATAAATCCCTTAGTTAGTCTCTTATTTACATACCTTGCACCATAAGTTAGACTTTGAGCATGGGTGCAAACAAGTCAAGTTCACTCGTGAGCCTACTCAAACTCGACTCGTTAACAAGCTCCTGAGTTGAGCTTATCGAGCTTGGGTTTGATTGAATCGACGCTCGACTTGTTTACTCGTCGAGTGGCTCGATTAAGCTAGCACATCCAAACCACAAAAGGTGAAATGCGTTTGCGTTCAAACAGGCGAACCACGTGCTAAACTCATGCTTGTTTTTAGTGGCACGG
>NW_021456637.1:0-234 GCF_001605985.2 Dendrobium catenatum
TTATTATTGTTTAGCTTTTCATATTGCAATCATAATTTATGTTTAGGCTTTATTTGAAACTATTTTCTTATTGTTTTGTAAAGCTACTTTTTAGTTAAAAATTTTCTTGAAAATAGAGAAAAAACAGTGGTCTAAGTTGTCCGGAACGATGCTACTTTTTTTAATGCTTTTCAAAAAGTTTGGATTAATAAACTGCTTTTTACAACCATTTTTAAAAAATTACTTTTTCCCTAA
>NW_021456638.1:0-517 GCF_001605985.2 Dendrobium catenatum
ATCAAAGAATCAAAAGATGCTCAAAGAACCAATCGAAATGACAAGAGGCATAAAATGAGCCCACTAAATGCAAGCTATCCTCTCTTAGCTAAAACTCTTAAAACTTAGAGAACTCATTGATTATATGATGCTTTCAAAGACTTGATTTCAATTTCCATGATTGAAAAAAATACTTTGTTTTATTAATTATAAGATATTTTCTTTATAAACAAGTCTTGAATGGATATTCTTATCCTATTTAGTTATTATGAGTTAGGCCTCTATTTTCCAAAAGAATTTTATACCCTGAAGGATGTCCAATCTAGGGTTAATAGAATCAGATGTTCTACCTTCTTCTGATTTGGATTTGTTAAACTCCTTGATCTCTTGGAACTTTAAAAGTTTAATTTTTTGAGAAATTCTCATATGATGCCTCCATAAATAAAAAAAAATAGAAAAATTAAAATCCAAAATATTCAATTTTTGTTTTTCCTTGTATTTTTTGCTTTCTATTACAGTGTTTTTTTTTTTTTTGTCT
>NW_021456639.1:0-290 GCF_001605985.2 Dendrobium catenatum
CCTGGCGGATTGAGCAAAATTTAAGTTGATTATCAAAGATAATGTTTATATCATTCTGGATGATAAAGTCAGTTTATTTAAATTAAGAGCTATTCCAAAACTCTTATATTTAAGAGCTCTTGTTCTACTAAAAAAAACATCTTTTGCTACTATCTTGACCTGAGAGAGCCTAGAGGATAGGAAGAGAGAGGGAGACAGGGAGGGAGAGAGAGAGGATCATGTGAGGGGGAGTTTGTGAGGGGTTTTACAAAGGTTGCTCCAAGTAAGGATCTAATTTGTGATCTCCGTTC
>NW_021456640.1:0-243 GCF_001605985.2 Dendrobium catenatum
TCGAAAGTTCTCTCCTATTATCGGGAGGGGTAATTAACTATAGGGGCTTGCGACTATAGGAAACCAGAACTCAGATCAAAAAAGTCCTCACTAAATGAGGGCGAAATCTCTGGGTAGTGTCTTATCTAAAACCCAATCTGCCTTCTGAAAATTCCCTCGGGATCATACATCCTAAAATTGGAATTTTTCTGAGCCCACACTTTGGTCTTGAAATAGACAATAAGTAGGGTTAAATAGAGCTTG
>NW_021456641.1:0-301 GCF_001605985.2 Dendrobium catenatum
CATAATGTCACTTTTTTTTTATTTGAACATAATCTAAAAATATATTAAAAAAAATCAATAAAGAAAAAATATATGAACAAAAAAAATATTTATTTATTTAAGTAGAATGAATCTTATCTATTAATTTAAAATTTTAAAATCTCTGCATGTAGGTTTGTTCCATACGCCATTTTTTAAGTATCTCGAGTTAAAAAAAGTTAGGATTGATAAGTCATCAAAAAATTATCTTTGATCGGGCACGAATCTCGAGGCAAAATCAGGCCAGAAACTTCAAAAATTAAATTTGGGATCACCTGAACTC
>NW_021456642.1:0-231 GCF_001605985.2 Dendrobium catenatum
ATATAAAGCCCCGAACAAATCACACTTCGTGTAGCCCCATGTCGCAGCAATTTCCTCACATTATGAAAGCAATTTCCTCGGTACCTAGCATGTACATGCTCGGTACAGCTCTGTACATGCTCGGTACATGCTCGGTACCGCTCGGTATTTTTCCATACAAACAACTTACGAACTTTAAAAACAAGCGGAACTTCAAAATTTGTTCCATGCTCAGGTCTAACCCTGCTAGGG
>NW_021456643.1:0-373 GCF_001605985.2 Dendrobium catenatum
ACACCTTTCTTTACAAATACACAATTTCACATTTCTAAAACACATAAGTTTCACATTTTCGAAATCACAAGCCCTAATTATTTTTCTATACATATCACATTTTCAAAACAAAACAAATTTTTATTCTCCAACAATCAAGTTTCAATTTACCATTCATAACCACCCTTCATTTTCTAAAACATATTCATGCTCATCATTGCAACATACAAGTTCACATAAACACTTTTGACAGTAATAATGAGAAAAACAATTAAACCCATTTTACTTTTTCCAAAAACTCATGAATATTTCCAATGTAAAGCATATTATCTTTCCAATAACTTTATAAGCCTCAAGAACAACAACAACAACAACAACAACAACATCAAGCCTT
>NW_021456644.1:0-373 GCF_001605985.2 Dendrobium catenatum
TGTATGGTTACCCAATTATAATTACACATGCTCAGACTCAAGAAATTTGAAAAAAAAAAAAAAGATAAATAAACTCTTTTAGCTGAAATCCTATTCTACATTGTCTTAAAGTCTTCAGCAATCTGGAGTAATATACGATTTTTCTGAAATGTTAGTACTCACAAAAATAACCAGAAATATCTAATATATGTTAGGAGAAAAATTATAAATTCATAAGAATAATATTTGTTATCATCAAAAATCACAATCTCAATATTTTTACTGATTTGCAACAATCTCCCTCTTTTTTTATTGTCAAAATAATTATTATTTGAATAACTAATTAAAGTTATTTTTTCCTAAACTCCTCCTAAATGAATAAAAACTAAAAATT
>NW_021456645.1:0-265 GCF_001605985.2 Dendrobium catenatum
TTACTCTCTCTCTCTTTGCCTATCTATCTCTCTCTCTGTCTCCCCTCTCTCTCTTGCTCTCTCCCTTGCTCTCCCTCTCTCTCTCTCCCGCTCTCTCTCTCTCACTCTCTCATTCTCTCTCTCTTTCTCCCCTCTCTCTCTTGCTCTCTCCCTTGCTCTCCCTCTCTTTCTCCCGCTCTCTCTCTCTCACTCTCTCATTCTCTCTCTCTCTCTCTCACTCTCTCTCTTCCCCTCACTCTCCCTTGCACTCTCTTGCTCTGTCTTT
>NW_021456646.1:0-512 GCF_001605985.2 Dendrobium catenatum
AGGAAGTAAGAAGAGTTGGGTTTTCTGCCTACTTCTGGAGGAAACAAAAGGAGTTAGGTTCTCTACCTCATCTGTGTTGGTGGAAAGGAGGTTTGAATAAGCTTCTCTGCCTTGCTGTGGGGGAAAAAGGAGAGACACTGAGTTTAGTGCAATACTCGAAGGGCGCCTCCAGTGAGTGGATGTAGGTCATGTTGTTCGAACCACTATAAATCTCTATGTTCTTTATTATTGCTTCCGCATTTATTTTTCACACTTTGATTTCTATTGTAAATCTTGATTTTTGTTTTAAGATCATATTTTAATTATGAAAGATTTTTTAAAATATTGATTCACTCCCCTCTTCGTTAGCCTTGGGACTAGTTCATAAGAGCTTAACATCCCTAACAAACTTTCTAGTGCCATTAGTGAACTTTCAAGTGATATTAGAGCAGGATTCATAAAATTAAGTTTGAAAACTTTTTGAATTTTGATTCAAAGCTAACTTTGGTAATCATAACACAACAGAAGGATAT
>NW_021456647.1:0-548 GCF_001605985.2 Dendrobium catenatum
TATTTAATAAAAATAATATTAATATATAAGTTAATGATTAAAAATTATTATAAAAAATAATCTTTAAATTGATTAATTAACATAGCAAAACATAATATGTTAAATGGTGTGAAATATTAGCAAAGATTATATTTAATGCTTTAAAAACTATACTTTATTTAAAAATAGAGCATTCGATCATCATTTAGGTGCTGTAATGTTGTAAGAATTAAGTAATACTGGGCTTGTTGGATTCGTTTCATTGAGATGTCTGATTTGACCTATAAGCATGCATGATTCGAAAATCATTTGGTAATCCAATCTATATATTTGAAGTTTTTTATTAAGCTTCTAATATTTGATCTAGGCTCATTCAAATTCTGATCAAACTACTGGTATCGTTAGGTTCATCTCTTCAAGATATTTAGTTCGATTTTAAACTTGTTAAAATCATATTCTAAAAAAAATTAATTTAAGTATGCCTTGATTTATGCCCGATTTAGGTGATATATATAATATTTTATCCAAATAAAAAGAATCATGATTGTGGTTTATTTAGCATATCTTTA
>NW_021456648.1:0-320 GCF_001605985.2 Dendrobium catenatum
TGTATGTCAGAGCCTTTGCTCGATGACGATAACCTGTGTGGAAGAGGTCAAGAGAATCCACCAAGGATGTAAGACCTATCCGAGGTTGTATGTCAGAGTACTGCTCGATGATGTTAATCTGTGTGGAAGAGGTCAAGATAATCCAGCAAGGATGTAAGACCTATCTGAGGTTGTATGTCTAAGGCTTTGCACGATGAAGTTAACATGTGTGGAAGAGGTTGAGAGAATCCACCAAGGATGTGATATATATACTAGGTTGTATGTCGGAGCCCTGCTTGATGACATTAACTTTTGTGGATGGGGTCGAGAGAATCCATCAA
>NW_021456649.1:0-260 GCF_001605985.2 Dendrobium catenatum
AAGGTTGTACTGAAATGCAGTTTCGTACCCAAGCCTTACTGAATGCCTTTCCAAAGTCTGGAAGTAAATCGTCTGTCTCGATCAGAAACAATCACTCGAGGCACACCGTGCAATCTGACTATTTCCTTCACATATATCTGTGCCAAACGATCTACCGGATCGGTCTGCCTGATCGGAAGAAAATGGGCGGACTTCATCAATCGATCTACTACCGCCCAAATGACGTCGTGCCCTTGTCTAGATCGAGGAAAATCCATCGC
>NW_021456650.1:0-1378 GCF_001605985.2 Dendrobium catenatum
GTGAGAAACACTTGGAAATCCAAGTGTTTCCTATCAGTCTATTTCCTCTCATCCACTATTTGAGAGGCTTGGCACAGATCATTCCCTTCTCACTCTATTTTGCCACCTTAGGCTAAGTCAAATTTGCTTGAAAAAAATAAGGGGTACATACCACTATATTATTGTTATTTTACATATCTCACACCTCAAATATTAATATTACAGTTATACCACCCAAATCCTAAGTTTATCTCAAATCTATCACTCCCTCTCCCGCACATCACGTCAACGGCGCCACCATCGGCTCCAGCCTCGTCTCCATCATCCTCTTTGAAACCAACATCCTCGCCAAAGGAGGTGGAAGCAGCAAGAACTGCATTTGAGAATGGCTCGTTGACGATTGAGAATAGGATCAAGGACTGTAGGTCTTATCCTCTTTACAGGTTTGTGAGGGATGTTGGTGCTGGTTTTCTAAGTGGTGAGAAGATTGTTTCACCGGGGGAAGAATTTGATAAGGTTTGCGATTTGCAAGGGGAGAATGATCGATCCAATGCTCGAGTGCATGAAGGAGTGGAATGAATCTCCTAAGTTTGCCTCGAGCAACCATGGCAGAAAATGAAGCGTTTCCGAAAATAAAAATTTGCTCTTTCGCATATTCCTTCTTGCTTATGATTATATTTGCAATCTTTGTTGTTTTGTTGCAAAGTTCAAAGCTATGATCCAACCATGGAGGCGACGGCCGGAGCTGAAGGCGGTGAGCTGTGCGGGAGACGGAGTGGCAGATTTGGGGTAAACTTAGGATTTGGGTGGTATTACTGTAATATTAATATTTGAGATGTTATGTAAAATAACAATAATATAGTGGTATGTATGTAAATCTCCCAAAAAATAAATAGTCTGGCATGTTACTTACTCATCTAGGCCAAATCAAATTATTCTAATCCTGTCGAAGTTCAAGTAATTTCGGTGCAATTTGTAGATTTTTATCAATATTATAACCCCTTATTATTAGTAACATGCCCTGAGATTAGGGAATCATCCTTGCTTTTGAATTTTATGGCCCAAGTTCTATATTATTTTATCAAGGGTAATTTGAAGCAACTAGATGTCCTGTGGAGATACATTAATATGGAGGTATGGTATATTTTAGGAAGAATACTACAAGAAATAATTGCATTAAGAAAACAATGAGACATCTAGTTAAATAAGGAATTAAAAATAAGTTTGAATGATTTGGATATATACATTGGAGGGCTGAACCAACATCATTAAGATGGGGAGATAAAATTTATGTGAAAGAATTAGGATCTTGGAGTAGATCAAAACTAACTTTGCTAGAAGATTAGAACTTGGGTACAATATTGAAAGCAGAATAAAATTAATATAACTTATGGCAATC
>NW_021456651.1:0-206 GCF_001605985.2 Dendrobium catenatum
CAAAGTTGAAAGACTGAACCTCCAAATTTAATATGCTTACAAACCTAAGGATCGAGGTACTTTGATCAATCTATAAGATTGAGACTAAATGTCAAAATATAAATTTAATAAAGTCTAAAGACCAAACCTCTAAAAATTTTATATACTCGTAAACCTAAGGGTCAAGCTTCTTTGATCAATTTAAATGATTGAGACTAAATATCAAA
>NW_021456652.1:0-393 GCF_001605985.2 Dendrobium catenatum
GCCCACAGTTAGAGCCTGTCCGATCCCAGCTTGGTTTAGTTGTCGTTGCCCCCTCTACTCAGTTAGATGTTCCTACCGGATCCCGTCGTAGTAGATGGGTTTGGAGACGTCGGCAGGTGGATGAGCCTGTCGAGACGGAGCAGACAGTTGGTACTATTCAGCAAGTTGATACAGTCCCTCCAGTGTCAGTACCAGTTCAGATGGACGTTGATGCAGTAGATGTTGATAGTAGTGCCCCGGCTCGAGTGGAGCCAGTTGCTGCTTCTAGTCCCTTTAGGATTTCTTTTCCTATGGGTCCGTATATAGATGCCCTTTGTCAGACCCTCTTCGATGATGACTTGCTTACAGAGGAGTCAGATGAAGACATTCCCGTTCACCGTGTCTGTGTTGTCA
>NW_021456653.1:0-543 GCF_001605985.2 Dendrobium catenatum
CTGCGCGGGCTGACAAGTGAATTCTTGTTCGAACCCGATCCTCCTATACGGATCAATAGGAGTCGACAAGGTTTGAACTCTCAAACAAATATACGGTTGTGGTGACCGGTATATTTGTCTTAATACATTCACATTAGGCCTTTAAGGCCTATAACAAAGAGAATTCACTTACAAGGGCAAAAAGCCTACAAAACCCGATCCTCTGTCGGCAGCCCGACAGAGTTGATAAGGTTCAATCTAAAAGAGAAATGACCCCCAAACACCCCGATGATGGCCGTGTTGAATGCAAATCTCAACCGGAGGGGTTCCCAAATACTTTCAAGTGGCTTTCAAAATTCATTTCAAATATTTCATAATTCCACCCAAATATCCAACGCTCCACCCAAAATCCCAGAAAAATCCAAAAATCATCCAGAATCCAGAAAATCCTAAAAATATTTAAAATTGAAATCATCCATCCGTACTTAAAGCAAAATCATCCGCCCTCCGCAAAAGTTTGTCGAGGTGGACAAATATGAAATATTACTTCAGTTCACAGAAGAG
>NW_021456654.1:0-531 GCF_001605985.2 Dendrobium catenatum
TATTCACACTCTCCAAGTGTAGGCAGCGAACCCTTTGTGTATTCACACTCTCCAAGTGTCGGCAGAGAACCGGATCTCCTTGACAGATCTTCTCATAAGAATCTGGAAGGAAGAAGAAAAAGTGTGAAGTAATCCCAATACATAAGTAGAGACTCTTACCTTTGAAATTCAAGTGAAGCCTTCTCGCTCCAATGGTAGGATTCCTCCTTTAAATGCTCTTTTCCACTCTCTCCTTGGCTACTCTCTCAAGAGGCACGAAGATAAAATGACAAAAATATTGGGTGGCAGTATAATTTGGACTATTAATACAAAAGACAAGAAAAACCGCCCAAAAACTGCAAGTATTCAAATTTGTACGCAGTGGATCATCCCATACGATCGTGGATCGTCCATGACGATTTTACTTAAACGATTTGAAACGACCCCATTTGTACATGTGTATGAAATGTCTTCGTACAGCTGATCGTCCCGTTCGAACTAGGTTCGTCCGGTATGAACGGTTATTACTAGGTCGGTTCTAAAAACTGCTGA
>NW_021456655.1:0-273 GCF_001605985.2 Dendrobium catenatum
TTTAAAATTTGATTGATTTACACATGGCTTAAATTCGACCCGTACGAAAAAAGTTCATCCCGGACGATGATGACTTAAAATTTTTATTTTCTCACTCAAATAAAACAAACAAAGATAATGACTAAACACAGACTCTAAAAAGAAAAATCACACAAACAAAATAAAAATCACAAAGAACATAAAAATAATATCAATGTTGAAGAAAACATTTTAATTAAGCATTTAAATCAATCACTCCAAGCCTTGTTCATAATGTACTGAAAGTATCAAAGG
>NW_021456656.1:0-231 GCF_001605985.2 Dendrobium catenatum
TCTGTGAAATGAAATGTAATGTAAATATAATATATCTAGAGTCAATAAATGTGAAAGTGATTTTTGAAAATGGGATATTACATCCAATTTAGAATCTAAAGAAAGGAGAATATACCTTAAAGGATTATTCTCTTTTATTTGGAAAGCCAAATTAGGATGATTCAACATCCAAATAGAAAAGAAAATACCCCTTATAGGGATGAGTTTCTTTTCATTTGGATATCTAGAACC
>NW_021456657.1:0-241 GCF_001605985.2 Dendrobium catenatum
CCACCACCACCACCATCATCGCCATCCGCTAGTCGCCGCTATCTTTAAACTTTATATAACATTCATATATTTTTTTTAAAAGAAAATCATTCAACTAAATTTACTTTACATTCATCTAAATAATTCAAAAATATTTCTTTTACATTGCATTTATTTTACACTATATTCTTTTTTACATCATTTTACATTATATTCCTTTTTACACTTGTTGCGTGTTAGAAAATACGCGGCGGTAGAGTTT
>NW_021456658.1:0-300 GCF_001605985.2 Dendrobium catenatum
TGGTATTTTACTCATCTATGGGTCTAATATTTATAAAAAAATATAAAAAATTAAATGTTACTCTAAGCCAAAAAATTCATTATTTGGTCAAATCTCATTCACAAAAATAAACACTAAGCTTTTAAGTTCCATAACTAATTTCAAAAAAATTGAAATCTAATAAACTTAATGGCATTGAACTCATAATTAAATCTAGTATTTATTAAAAATATAAATTCTAGAAATCATCAGAAGTTAAAAGTCAAGAAATGGACCTTACATTAAATAATTAAAATATTCATTAAAATATCAAAAATCAAT
>NW_021456659.1:0-221 GCF_001605985.2 Dendrobium catenatum
TCATGAATTAAATTTAAATTCATGTCCATCTTTTTCTTAAATAACTTTACAAATTAAGTGAAAGCCTATCTTTCCCAAATTTATTTTTCAAAATAAATAATGCTTATTTAAAGCAACTTAAATTGAATATTCAACTAGCCTAGGAAATAAAGATATATGGATTGATTGACCTCACCAATGCTCTCCTTCCTCTTGATTGCCAATCGATAATTTATATTTCT
>NW_021456660.1:0-248 GCF_001605985.2 Dendrobium catenatum
TTGTAGTCATCGGAAATATACAAAAACTTTTTAGGCAAATTTCAACCAGAAATAAGTAAAATTAATTTTTTTGATGAAAATTCGTCCAAAAATTATGAGATTTTTTTTTTCCCCCATAGAGGAATTTCCCATTTCAAGTTCGGGAAGACTATCAGCAGCCATCATGGGCATAATAGACCGATCCAGGCACAGCTGAGGGTGGGCAAATGCCCACCCTAAAAAAAAAAAAATGTGCTGCGGAGGGGTAG
>NW_021456661.1:0-224 GCF_001605985.2 Dendrobium catenatum
AAAAAATTAGAATGCTTTTAAATATTAAAAGTTATATAATAATATAAAAATATATTAATAGTTTTAAAAATTAAATTAAGTGTTATACCATATATATGAGGCTAATTGATTATTTATAATTAGAAAGGCAAAATTATATGACTTTAATTGCCCCAATAATATCAATAATTGGACAGAAATGGCCGCAATATTTTTGTTCGGAGATCAGAAAGATGATCATAACT
>NW_021456662.1:0-294 GCF_001605985.2 Dendrobium catenatum
CTATCATGTTGCTAAAGTTTCTGGGATGACCAAAAATGCCCGTATCATCCAGCATATCCTTAGATCTTCAATCATTCCTAAAGCTGGTGATAGGATAAACATAACTCCTCTCCTTTCTGTTCTAACCTTTTTGATTATGGATCGTCACCCTATCGACGAAGCCCAACTCATCATAGATCATCTTATAGATCATCTTTATGGGCTTTCAGAAATAGGACATGCTGAACAGAAGAGAAAAAAGAATATTTCTTTGGGATATTTAGTTACCTTCATTTTGGAGAAGAAATATAATTT
>NW_021456663.1:0-202 GCF_001605985.2 Dendrobium catenatum
TCCGATGGTATGGACAATACTTAGGATAGTCTTTCTTGGCCTCATCCTCGGGTCTCCTAGCCTCTGGCAACTGAAAATCAGGTTTCTTTAACAAGCTCTTGAAGATCTTCTTAACTGACTCCCTTTTAAATGGATAAGGCTTTGCCAATCTCTCTCTAAAAGGGATGAAGTTAGGATCTCTAGTATGTTGAGGAACTATCTG
>NW_021456664.1:0-222 GCF_001605985.2 Dendrobium catenatum
GGTATACATGTCTAAGATCGTTTCAAAAGGTTTCATGAAAAAATCATGCATTAACATATTCAACTTGGATTGCTTGATTTCACTAGTGCCTTCGTATATGGTGTGTAGTTTATCCCAAACTTCCTTACCAGTAGTGCACGTGGATACTAATATAAAATCTTCAAAATTTAAAGCACGGAAAAAAATAATTTAAAGATTTTGCATTCAATTGAGCATTTACTT
>NW_021456665.1:0-253 GCF_001605985.2 Dendrobium catenatum
ATGGTGCCACGAAGGGCGTACTCCACCACTAGCAAATTGTCATGTAGGGAGGAAACTTGCTCCACACAGAGGACCGAAACTGGAAAACTAGGATGGTGCCACGAAGGGCGTACTCCACCACTAGCGAATGGTCATGTGGGGAGGAAACTTGCTCCACACAGAGAACTAAAACTGACAAACTAGGATGGTACCACGAAGGGCGTACTCCACCACTAACGAATGGTCATGTGGGGAGGAAACTTGATCCACACAG
>NW_021456666.1:0-1406 GCF_001605985.2 Dendrobium catenatum
AAACCCCTAAACCCTAAACCCTAAACCCTAAACCCTAGACCCTAGACCCTAGACCCTAGACCCTAAACCCGAGGCAAAGAAGATGGCTTGAGTTGATCAAAGACTATGATTGATTATTCAATATCAACTTAGTAAGGTTAATTCTCGTGTATTTTATCTTGCAAAATAAAAGGCAATAGTCTCTATCTTTGAAGATTTTGTGTAGTTAAGCTCACCAAAAGACGGGTGAATTAAATGTAATATTGGCTATAAGCTTCTTTCAAAATTCAGAATTCAAATCTCATACAATGAATGTATTCTGAGATTTGGACAGTTTAACCACAAAAATTATATATGCTTTTGGATAATTTTGGGGCATAGCTCGTATCATTGATGAAAAAAAGTTACAAGTAAGAAAAAATTATAGTCTAGATTCTCAACAACAAAAAGAGAACCTATGACTCGCTGAATATGTTCTGATCTTTTTAGAATTCGGTGTTCTGGGGCTAAAAATAGGCTCAAACAAGATTCTTTATGATGATTTCTTCAAACTTTTCAGAATTCAACATGCTTAAAGCTTAAGCTTTTGAGTAGAATAGCAGCTTTCCAGCTACTGAAGGAATAGATGGTGTCATTTGCTAATGCATATGACTTCCTGGAATGTTGGTGGAAAAAAAAAAGCAAAACAATTGCATGACTGCACATGTCTATAGTTTATTTGCTCTGGAATAAGAAGTTGTAGGCATAAATCTCTCTATAGTTTGACGGTTTGTGAAAAGAAAATAAATAAATAACCGAAAACTATGATTTTAGAATTTCATAAATAAAATGATTCAGTGCATCATAAGCTGAGGGATATCACACCTCCATTTCCACACTCTGTTTTCCTTCAACCACCTTTCTCTCTGTTTCTAACCCATTTTAGCAAAGTTCAGCACTTCTACTTTATTATTTTAGCTATTGACTGTAAAATAGATAGCAAAGAACATATATAATCAATAGGACCTTGTTAGCACAGCATATAAGATAATTAGTCCTTATTTCCAAAATAGAATAAAATATGAAGTTAAACAACTATTAGTTTTTTTCAGAAGGAAAAAAAAGTGCTCAAATAATAATTAGTTTTATACTTGTTGCGGACTAGAATATACGTGGCGGTAGAGTTAGAAAATTTTCGTCTGAGCATTGTACGAATATCTAGCACACACAAACAAAAGATAAAAGAACACCTGGATTTTTACGTGGAAAACCTGGAAGAGGGAAAAAATCACGGGGCCACGCCCAGTTGAAATAATTCCACTAGTGCTTGTTTGAAATACAAAGTCTGATTCGTCTCACAAGTTGAGACAATCAGCTTCTAACAAAGTTACAAAGTTCTGCAAAATCCCGCTGTTTCTCGCAAATACGGCAGAGTTCCGGCGTATTCA
>NW_021456667.1:0-278 GCF_001605985.2 Dendrobium catenatum
TTTGGCAACACTACATCACCTTGGCTAATCTGAATCACGTGGATATTTACAATGATCTTCCTTCCTTACTGAAAGAGTGGATGATTACTACTGTTGACCTCAATTTTTCGCTCAAATACTCTAGAGCATCCTCAATCGATTTAATTAGACCTCGTCGAGCCCAATTCGATCTCAAATCAATCCGAATCGAGTCGAATTAGACTTAATCATGTTCAATCACGCCCGGATAGTCCGCTTCGATCGCGACGAGTCCAATTTGACCTAATTTTGTCTCAATT
>NW_021456668.1:0-476 GCF_001605985.2 Dendrobium catenatum
GACGTCATCCACACATTAATGGCCTTGGGGGACCCTAGGTTTCATTAAGTCTTAGGGTTTTACCTCACCCGGGTTGTCCTAGCGCTCCAATCCAAGTTTCAAGTACTGTCCAAGCTCTGATTTAAGCTCCAGAGGCTGTCCAAGCTCTAAATCGAGCTCCTAGTTGCTGTCCTTGAAGTTCCCAATGTCGCCGCTGCTGTCCAAGCTCCTCCGGAGGGTGGATTTGCTGTCCAAACCGCTACGGACAGCAATTTTCGCTGTTTGGGTGCTCCCGGAGGCTGTCACTTGCTGTCCAAGCGTTCCAAATAGCAGTTTTCACTGTTTGGAAACCTTCGGAGGCTACGTAGTTGCTGTCCAAATGCTCCAAACAGCAGTTTGCACTGTTTTGATGCTGTCGAAGATGGTTTGGAAGGAAGTAGAGGCTTCCTGCCCTCTCTTAGCTGCAGCAAAGGCCGATTTCAGCATGCCTTTGCCTT
>NW_021456669.1:0-938 GCF_001605985.2 Dendrobium catenatum
TTGTAGCTCGATCTTAATCAGTTGTCCTTTAGGTTAAGATTCATCATTTTCATAGGATTAGCACAATCTTAGTCTTGTACAACATCCACTATATTAGGTTAATCTAATTTTCTTTTCATTTAGGGTTAGGATTTGTCATGTAGTGGTAGACAGTGCCCTTTCGTGGAACATCCTAGTTTAATCAATTTTCCATTTTCTTTAGTTGGATTAGACGAGCTAGGGGTTGTAATGTGCTTCGTGGCACTATTTCCTAGGTTAATTTATTTTTTTTCTTAGTCCTTTAGGTTAAGATTTTTCCTTAGGATTAAATGTGCTAGTGGGGGATAATACCATTCATGGCACCATCCTAGTTTTAATCCATTTATCTTTTCCTATAGGATAGGATTCTTCATTTTCTTAGAATTAGATATTCTAGTGGTGAACAATGCCCTTCATGGCACCATCCTAGTTTAATCCAAAATTCTTTTCCTCTAAGTTAAGATTTTTTCTACAGTTCGCTAGCATACGGTTCTCTTAATAAATATTTTGGCATTTTCCAAAAAAATGTTTAGCCATTTAGTAATTTCAATAAATATAAAATTTCTTAATATCCTAACAATTACGTGCCTGTGATCAAATGGTTAGTTTTTAGTTATTAAATTATGCGGTCCAAGTTCGAATAACAGGTAGATAGGTGTAATATTAAATATAATTTTTGATATTTTAAATTTCAAATTTAATAATGATACAAAATAATAATAATATATTCTTAAATATAATATTAAATATAATCTAATCACTAAATATTTTTTATTATATTAAATAATTAAAAAGATATAATATCATAAATTTGTTAAAATTTTGATAATAAATTTATAAATTTATCAAAATATATTTATTATAATTTTAACATAATATCAAAATGCTCTAGTCCCTTCCTCCATTGTTCCATCACTCTT
>NW_021456670.1:0-253 GCF_001605985.2 Dendrobium catenatum
GCTCAAGTGATATTTATGCACTTAAAAATATTTGAAGTTTTAGATTAATGATTTTGGAAAGATTTGGTCTCAATTACTCTTGAAAATTGTACAAAGAGTACAAAAATCAAAAAGAATGCGCAAAGGTTCGCAAATATGAAAAAGAGGCACAAAATTAGCCCAATGTCAAAAGATGCACAAAAATGTGCCCAAAATTTGAAAAAGATGCGCAAAGCGCCACATGTAGTAATTCTCTTCTTTCCAAATTCTTTCA
>NW_021456671.1:0-367 GCF_001605985.2 Dendrobium catenatum
TAATTCGTCCCAATCCGTGCTGACGTGGATCGTACTTTACGAAGAAGAGGAATCGTACAATACGGTAGGCAATTATGCGGGAAGATTATCCTACAGTGCGACGTGTATCGTACAATACGATCAACAGAGCTGAAATCTGCCTATTTGGTGGATGTATGTAGATTGTGATATATCGTACAATACGATATTGATCGTACAGTACGATGAATAGTCAATGTAAGTGATGGTGTGGTGAGTGTGTGGTGATCAGGAGCAGCCCTAAAGATTTTTTTTTATTATTATTATTATTTTTTAATTTATTTATTCTTTGTTTTTTTTATGCATATATATATATGACACCTAATCTAGTCCTCAAGGTGCTAAAGGT
>NW_021456672.1:0-343 GCF_001605985.2 Dendrobium catenatum
GATGTTTTGTTTTCGTAGTTTATGTTTTTATGATTTCATTTTTGTGATTTTTGTTTGTTTTTGAGTGATTTTTATTTAGAGTCTGTACATTTGTCATTGTTTATTATGTTTTGTGTGTTCTTTTGGTTTTCTTTGATAAAAATACAAAAATTAAAAAAATTTGTTTTAATCGTCCGGGGGGGAAATTTTTTTGTACAGGACGATGTGTGTAAAATGTCAATCGGTGTGATTTAAAACCGTTTTCTTTTGTGTGTTATCTTTCCATGTTTTAGTTGTATTAATATTGATATCAAAGTGTTTAAATTATAATAGTTTTTATCCGATATCAATATAAGTTTCAATG
>NW_021456673.1:0-295 GCF_001605985.2 Dendrobium catenatum
TTGCTTGTTCTTCTTCTAATTTTCATCATATATTTTTTTTAAAAAAATATTTATTATTTTATGAAACACTAGTTGAGATGTTATATTAAGTTTTCTATGTTAAATCTCTTAAATCCATAAAGATATTAAACAAGTATTTTATTTTCTTTTATTTGGCATAGATTTTATTTCAAATCTAATTCATTTTTAAAAGTCTTATATGATTTAAGGAGTTTATATTTTAAATGAGTAAGAAAAATCTTTGTATTTAAAATATACTTCATACTTATATCAAGATATAAATTTATCTAAAAGT
>NW_021456674.1:0-320 GCF_001605985.2 Dendrobium catenatum
TCCGTATCTGTTCTGTAAGCAAATCTGATTCTGATTTTCATATCTGTTCTGTAAGTAAATCTGATTCTGATTTCCGTACGACATAAATCTGATTTCGATCTGTATACTATGATTCTGATATGATTCTGATACGATTCTGTTCTGTTCCGATTTGATCTGAATTTTTTATTTCTGTACGATTCTGACTCTGTTGATTTATTCTGTTCTGATTTGTATTCTGATGTGATCTGATCTGTACGACTCTGATTCTGGTTTGATATATGTCCGTATAAGTTCTGATTTTATTCTGTTCTGATTTGAGATACGATTCTGTTCCGATT
>NW_021456675.1:0-647 GCF_001605985.2 Dendrobium catenatum
ATAATAATATCGTCATATACGATCAGTTCAAAACACATACGGTCGGCCAGAACATCACCCTGAAGATGATCTGGATGATTGAAAATTGGCTTGATCGTCCAGGACAATCTCACGATCGTCTCGAAAGATTAGTTAAAATTAGAGGAAAATCGTCTAGAGCATCGCCTTGGATTCGAGCTATTCGATCCTGATTGGCCAAGAGCAACTGAGGGTTTTTGAATATATCGTCCTGGCTGATCCTGCGATTGTCCAGGATGATGTGATCATATCAATCATCCTTAATTACTTCCTTAATTTATGGATCAATTTAGGCATAATTGTGCCATATCGTTCAGGCCGATCTCACGATCGTCCTGGTCGATTTCAAAAAATACAGAATACCTAAATTGATCATGGCGACTATTTCTTTCTGTATTGAGCATATCGTCCAAGATGATAAGTTATTTATGGCTGCCTTAACTAAGAAATCCTGATTAGAACTTTTGTTTTGAACTCGATCGTCCAGGATGATAATAAGATCGTCTGGGACGATGTGAGTAAAAATAGAAATTCTAAATCTCTCAAGTATGTGTGTAGGGTTACTTAATATCAGTCACTTCAAACATTTACAATTGACTCAAGAAAGGGTGAAAGGAAAATTACAGACT
>NW_021456676.1:0-289 GCF_001605985.2 Dendrobium catenatum
CATATAGTCCCCCAAGTAAATCACGCGGTTTCGATCTAAAATGGGTAGACCCGTGTCTTCCTCCTTTAAGTAGAGGATACAAGCAACAAGACCATTGTGAGCCCAAACTTCACCTGAGTCCATGGCGCATGAGAGCTTGAAGAGCGCAGTAATGACCTCAGAGAGGATATCAGGACGATCAATGAAGTTTACTTCAAGGGCATTGCAATCGGATGTGAAGTGGTGGGCACCAACTATGTTGTCATTGCATACTTTGACTTGTGCGGGGCCAGAAGATCCTTTCTGTTTT
>NW_021456677.1:0-220 GCF_001605985.2 Dendrobium catenatum
GAATTGGAAGATTGAATATTTAAAATTTGAAAATTACATCATCTTGCACTTAAAACGAATGGTGGGAAAATGGATGATGAGCCCGATTAAGTTCCATGGTTCGGTCATCCCAGACCATCATGGTCCCTGATCTACTTAGAGGAGGTAGTCGACCCAACCTAACAGGAAAAACCTTATCGACAATCATGAGTTGCTTCGTCTAAGGGTATCTTGTTGATCT
>NW_021456678.1:0-1483 GCF_001605985.2 Dendrobium catenatum
ATATGGCATGCCTCTTTGGCTCTCACAAGAGAGCAAATAAACGGAAATCACCAGATTTCCGCTGTTTTGCGGAGAGGGCAGCACACATGGGTTTAGGGAAAGCAAACCAATGAAGTTTCTAAGGGACCTATGGTTTGGGGACGTCAACCACACATCAACGGCTTTGGGGGCCCTTAGGTTTCACTAAGTTTTAGGATTTTACCTCACCCGGGTTGTCCTAGCGCTCCTATCCAAGCTCCAGGCACTGTCCGAGCTACTTCGAAGTCTCCAAGTCGCTGTCCAAGACTTTCCCAAGGAGGAAGACCGCTGTCCAAGCCTTTCTGGATGTCGCCGCTGCTGTCCAAGCCTTTCCGGAGGGTGGATTTGCTGTCCAAACTGCTCCGGAAGGTAGATTTGCTGTCCAAACTGCTTCGGACAGCAGTTTTCGCTGTTTGGATGCTCCCAACAGCAGTTTTCAATGTTTGGAAGGCTCCCGGAAGTGATTGCTTACTGTCCAAACGTTCCAAACAGCAGGTTTTTACTGTTTGGAAGCCTTCGGAGGCTGCGTGGATGCTGTCCAAGTCGCTCCGGAAGGTTCCTTTGCTGTCCAAGGCGCTGTCAAGCCTCCAAACCACTAATTGGAAGCTCCCAAGAGCTTACAAACTGCTGTCCTCTCCTGTTTATTGCAGCAAGGGTCGATTTCAGCACCTCTGCCTTGAGTTTTTGGAAGACAAGGCTGCCAACAGCAACAAGATGGGGTTTCTTCTTCTTGGAGGAAGAGAGAAAACAGAACACAGCAGGAGAAGGCTTCCTTTCAGTCCATGAAAGGAGAAAACGACAGATAGAGAGGAGAAAATCCCCTTTTCACTTAGCTCCAACTCAAAGAAGTGCTTGCAGAAGGAGAGGGGTTCGGCCGGCCTTGGAGAACCGAACCTGAAGGAGTCGGCGGCCAAGGGAGACGGACGCCTTGGAGGCGTCGGGAGACTTGGACGGGGTCGAGCGCACGAAACCCACGGAATCCTTCCTCTTCCGCCTCCCTTCTCTCACTCTCTTGCTCTCTCTGTCGGGACGGGACCGAACGAAGAAGCCACGGGGGAGCCGAATACCGCTCCCCCTCACTCTATCTGCTCTCTTAGGGACGCACGCACAGCAGCAAAGTACCACCCAAATGGACCAATGCCGCCCCTCATGGGTGAAACGAAGGATTTGGGGTGGGATTTCATGTAAAATCTCAACCCTTGATTTCAATTTTGATTTGAAAATTAAATTCAGCCCACATTGATAAATTAAGGCTGAAATTGAGTCCGGATTGGACTCGACCCGAACCGATTTGGGTCGGTTTGGGTCCGATTGGGTCTGATCAAGTTAATTTCATGAAATTAAACTTGAATCGGCGCCGAATTGTGTCGAATTGGGCTCGACGACGCTCGACGGGCTTTAATTTAAGTTGATTTGATTTTAATTAAGTTAAATTGGGTTTAATTTAATTAAATTGAGGCTTAAT
>NW_021456679.1:0-258 GCF_001605985.2 Dendrobium catenatum
CCCGTCAAAATATAATTCCCAGATGGCCTCGCCAGACTCCCTCAGACTCATGATTTGTTTGTCGGGTAGATCATCGTTCAGAGGAGAATCTGCTGGCAGCGGGTGTGCTGCCAGAAAGTCGGCGTCAGCTTGTCCTTTCACAGCACGAAGAGGAGTGAAAGTAATCTCAAATTGCAGCAATATCATAGACCAACGAGCTAAGCGTCCTAACAACATAGGTGGGGTCATAAGATATTACAAAGGATTAACTCTTGAAAT
>NW_021456680.1:0-229 GCF_001605985.2 Dendrobium catenatum
CTGTCATTCCTCCGATGTACTCTTTTAGCAATTCCTCCAGTTCCTGATGAAGGGAAAGGAATTTCCTCATCTTCGGATGTTTCCTTCTTACCAACTATTTCATCAACAATTTTCTCTACAGTTTTCGATACTTCATCAAAATTGTTGTTAGATTCCGTTCTTGAACTTGACTGAACCGGAGAACCGATTTTCTCAGACGTGAAATAATGTGGAAAATGATAACTTAATA
>NW_021456681.1:0-227 GCF_001605985.2 Dendrobium catenatum
ATGCATCCGATTGATCGAGCCCGGTTATGTCTCCTACTTTTCCTTCATTCTCTAAATCACCTTCACCAACAAATAAGAAATATAAAATAAGATATTATTTTTGCTTTCAATTAAATAATATATTCAAATTTCATGTCAACTTATAATGTCCTGGTTGATCAAATGATATATTTTGTTCTTCAACAACTGATATTGCATCCTCTTTGTATATCTCATTTTCCAAATCC
>NW_021456682.1:0-484 GCF_001605985.2 Dendrobium catenatum
GCAGACTAATAATAAGTAATATTAATTAGATAATGGACCATCATTAGTCATTTAATGCAATGATTAATAAAGCATGTGATGCTTTCATAACTTTGGGATGATATGAAACTGGCCCTATGTGATGATCTGATTATGGTTCTTTAAGACAGTTTAAGTATATTTATGGCTGTCCTAATCATTATAATTAGTCTGCTTTGTGGATTTTAAAAATTCTCAAGGATTGGAAATTAAGAGCAGTTAAATAAGGCAGTGTCCATCTTTAATTATATATGATTGAGAAAGAGTTAGGCCTCATTGGATAATTTATTTTTAAATTTTTTTAAATGAATTAATTTGTGTTATCCAAATTTTAACTTGTGTGAAAAATAAATTATATATTGCAACAGTTTGTTCATTTATAAAATTAAATTGAGAAATTAATATTATATCTTCAAATTTATGAATATTTAAGATAATTTAATATCCATAAAAAATATTAAAATCT
>NW_021456683.1:0-219 GCF_001605985.2 Dendrobium catenatum
AAAATCTCTAAAATTTTAATTGCATTAGCTTAAACATGAAACACCCAACATAAGTCTAAGGGGCCAATTAGGATCTGCTCTAGATGTCGGCTTTAACTTCTCAAACTTTTCTTAAATAACATCCATACCACTCAACATTAAAAGACCGGACTCATAATTTTAAAAGCGCCTAGGTGGTTTACCTGGCTCCCCAATCCAGGCCGAGATAAGACCAGATTT
>NW_021456684.1:0-2886 GCF_001605985.2 Dendrobium catenatum
TCCCTATTTTGAAGATCAAGAATTTCCCTCTTCAAAGTTTCCTATAATACATTCAAATCCTTGCATTTATTTTTTTTCCAGAAAAACAAAGACTTCATCGTACATTTTAGTTTCCTTTGTAGTATACTATACTCATCACCATAGTCATTCTTCATCCAAGAGTTATAAACAATACTCTTTGCAGCAGGGTACGATCTCCAAGTGTCCTCAAACTTATTTTAGCCTTACAATGCATTTTATCTTTCATACTTAGAACAATAGGATTGTGATCCGATGCTACTCTAGCAAGATGCTTGATAGTAGCCATTGGAAGCATTTGAATAGCAGCTGAATTCAAATACATATATCCAACCTTTTCTAAATCCGAGAGGTCCCCTCTTTATTATTACACCAAGTAAATCTTGGTCCCATACTTCCAATGTCATGGAAATCAGAATTCACCATAAAACTTTTAATCTCCCTAGGTCCTTTTGAGAACAAGAACCTTTTGCCTCCTCTCTTCTCTTCCTTGTTAACAATAGAATTAAAATCCCCTCCAATTATAGAGGGAATTGCATCCTTCATACAATCCTGAAGTTGCTTCCACAAGCTTTCCCTTTCCTTACAAATTATGCTCCCATAAATCGTGGCAATTCTCCAAATTCCCAAGTTAGGAACCAAGTGACTTCCAACAATTACTTGTGATGATGTCTCCCCTATATCAAAAGAAACCATATTCTTATTCCATAAAACCAGGATGCCTCATGAAGTACCCTCAGCAGGGTAATGAAAGTAATCCCACTCCTTCCCAATCAAATAATCAACATCTTTTCTATCAATGCTAGCCAACTTGGTCTCCATAAGCCCAATAAATTAGATACTATGATCTCTAACAATCAAGTATAAGGAGGCTTCTTTTTTCCTTGCCCCCCTACAATTCCAAAAAAGAATTGAAGACATTAACCAGGTGTAATTGATCTCTCCCCACTCTTGGGTTTCAACCAATCATACCTCTTTTTCTTCTTATGATCCACTTCCACGGGACCTAGTGATTTCAATTCCTTAGCCAACTTCACCTTGACAGCAGCACTGAAGACACCCAAATCACTGTTATTGATATCTGCATCAATACATTCCCGGTCTTTTTCTATAGTTTTTATTTCTTTTGCCTGCTCTACCAAACAGTTTTCTTCAGTATTTTCACTCAGTACAACAAACCTGTTGGTTACAGTAGTCTCCGAATTCTCCTTTCCAACAGGTTTTTCATGCCCATCGCTACTTTCTGGAACCAGGACATTGTTTCCATCAACATTATCCTTCTTATTTAATTTTTTTTATCAAACAGTACATTATTCTTCTGATTATTGTCTTCCCTGACAAAATTGCCGATTCTATCAGCATTCAATCCCTTCCTAGCAATGTTCCCTCTGTTACTTCTCTTGTCTTTGAAGTGAACATGGTGTTACGGATCAATGGTTTAAAATTTTGAAGATAACAAACATTCCTTATTTCTCTACGATTGCCTTATGTGCTAACGTTTCAGGTCCACACGATCAGACTGCCAATCTATAACCAGCCTCAAGATTGGGTTAGACTAGGTCTGTGTTCAGTTGTAACCTTTTTCCTTTCTTGCAGCTGTTGTATTATTTAGTGTGGCTATGAAATTGGCAGAAATTCTCTTGCTCCCTTATATGATTCTGTTTTTGGCTAAACAATCGTCCGGGATTGATATTAAATTGGCCATTGGACGATCCATCCCAAAATCAGAAATCCTATTAGGGCTCCTCATTAAGGCCAAGCCGTCAAACAGGATCGGCCTGGATGATAAGCCAATCTTCAGTGAAAGAATCACCCCCATAATCAGTTTAGCGAATTCTTATTTTAGGTGAAATCGGCCAGGACGATATATTATCATCCCAGGATGATCTAAACACCAATCATGCCTAAATTGATCTTGGTACTTTGGAAACATTTAATGTTGATTGATACAATCACATCGCCGGGGATGATCTCAGGATTCAGCCCAGGACCGATAGGCCTGGAATATCTATACGGCCAGCTAAAACAAGGCGATGCTTCAGGACGATGCCCTCTGATTTGAACTAATCGGCAGGGACGATCGTGAGATCAGCCTGGACGATGTAACAATTTCTTCTGATCGTCTTCAAATCGTCCCGGGCTAATGAGCTTAATTTTACTGATCGGCCAGGACCGATATTGCCGTTCATCCTGGAACCCGATAATGTCCGGCAAACCTGCATTAATGAGCTCCATTTGTAGAGCTTCTATTTAAGCCCCTCTGGCATGGACACTTTGTAAAGTGTCCTTGGCACCATTTGAGCTTCGCTTCTTGTGGGAGAAAACTAGAAGAAGAGGAGCTTGAAAGGGAGAGAGGAAAGGTGGAGTTTGTGAGAGAGGAGAAGATCTGTGAAGAGAGGACTCAAGGGAGTGTGGAGCGGGGTTTCCACACGTTGCTCCCGCAAACTCGCACCTTAGTAACCATCAGATTCAAGCGCTTGATCTCGAGGTAAGTTCACCAAAGAAGAAGTCTCTTTGGTGTCAAAGCCCCGGTCGGACTCTGCCGCACCGGGCGAAGTGGAGTGATTTTGTAAGGGCTTTCTCCGCCTAGCCGTGGAGGCTAAAGGAGAGACACAGTTTAGTGCAATACTTGGGGGGTGCCTCCAAGGAAGTGGACGAGGTAAAGGTTTGGACCGAACCACTATAAATCCAGTGTGTTCTTTCTTTTTACATTCCAAGTTTTAATTTCTGCACTGATTGTGGTGATT
The DNA here is from genome assembly GCF_001605985.2 of Dendrobium catenatum. Lineage (NCBI taxonomy): Eukaryota > Viridiplantae > Streptophyta > Magnoliopsida > Asparagales > Orchidaceae > Dendrobium > Dendrobium catenatum. The sequence continues at coordinate 2,766 of NW_021456684.1, forward strand.
TGGATTGTGTTTTGGTTTTAAGTTTTTAAATTCACCTCTCTCTTAATTAGTTTGGGACTAAGTTCAAGAGGGGTCACATAAAAATGCACATGTCCTTCCGTGACTCCCAGTTAGGAGCCTG
>NW_021456685.1:0-212 GCF_001605985.2 Dendrobium catenatum
GACATAAAGGGTAGAATACTATAAATCAAGTCAAATCACAAAGCTTTCCTAAAAAAACTTTCTAAAAAACCATAAACCCTAAAATTTTCTTTCAAGAAAACTCAAAAATAACTTCAAAAGATTGAAGGAAGACTTACCCCAAGTCTTCCTCTTTCATTCTCTAAAGAAATCTCGTCGGAATCTCGCCGGAAAAGCCGCCCTCGAGCTCCTCC
>NW_021456686.1:0-212 GCF_001605985.2 Dendrobium catenatum
TATAAAAAAATCATCAACATCCACTAATTGGTTTTAGAGTGATTGACAAGATTTATTTTTAAATACCACAGAACTCTTTCACAAATGTTTTGGGTCGTGTCAACATTTTAAACATGCATACATAAATATTAAATTGTAGTGGCATACATAAGATGTATAATAAAGAGATTTTAAAATAAGAGAAATATAATAATACATAAACCTAAGATGAT
>NW_021456687.1:0-323 GCF_001605985.2 Dendrobium catenatum
AATTATCAATCGGCTCAAATAAACGATCAAATCAATGAGGCGAAAGATCTATTGAAATCAAATCAATACAATCAGCTTCATAAAAAAATCTATTTTAAGATAAATTAAATCCATACGGCAACAATTCATTCAATCAATAATCGGTACGACGAATCAATGTATCAATGTATCAATATCATGTCAGGATCTGTCGTATCAATAATATCCATATGTCCATATTATATCCATATCAATGTCGATGTCGGTATCTATCAATCGCTACAATCTATATTAATGTCGGTGTGTTAATATCTATGAATCAATACGCAGAATCCATATCAATG
>NW_021456688.1:0-297 GCF_001605985.2 Dendrobium catenatum
TAAATTTTGATCGGCTACTTGCCATTGGGTGTAGGCTGGATTTATAATGGTGGAGTTGTCTGTCTGAAGGAGAAGACGCTGCGGGGTGATGGAGTTGGGATCTAGGTGATCTCCGAATCCATTGGCCTTTAAAAGCTTAAGGATCTGAGATTTCCACAGTGGGTAGTTGTCGTTTGATAGAGGAAGGGGAACGATGGTTTTAATGTTTGCTAGAACTAGATTGAGAACAACGGTGATGGGTAAGGGTTCAGGAATCTTTTCTGTACTTGCCTCCGCTACCGACGAGGAGGAAGAAGA
>NW_021456689.1:0-337 GCF_001605985.2 Dendrobium catenatum
GGAAAACAACAAGGTTGAAACCTAACAACTAGCAGGAAGGAAAAATAGGACAGCAGCATGAGGAAAAATAGCTAGCATGGGGAAAGCCAGCAGCAAGGAAAACGAGACTGCAACATGGGAAAAACAACCAGTATAGGGAAAGCCAGCAGTAGAGAAAATGGGATAACAATATGAGAAAAAACAACCAGCCTAGGGAAAGAGTGGTCCAAGCCCAATAAGCAAAACAGGTCAAAATAAATACCCAACTGACCACCAAAAAAGTTTGATCATCACAAGTGGAAATCAAAAGAGTGAAATTTTCTAAAAGCACCAATTTAAGCATTATCATGGGTTGTTT
>NW_021456690.1:0-444 GCF_001605985.2 Dendrobium catenatum
TTAAAGAACATGAGTTTGGATTATCAAATTCTAAATTTCTAACATTTTATGTGATATGCGTTGTCAATCCATTTCTACTATGTTTTTGATTAAAACCAAGAGGTAACTTTCTCATTTTAAAAAAAATATTTGTTTTTTTACTAGATTAGGGAACATTTTTGTCTTTTGTTCGTCTTGGTTTTTGTTTGTGCCTGCTCTCTTTTTGATAATGTCAAAGGGGGAGAATGTATTATTGAATTTTTTGTAAAAAAAAAATATTTATCTCCCTTATTTTTAAAAGTGTTATTCTAGTGAGGGTGAGATTAGGAAGAGCATTTACTTTTTTTGAAAATTCAAATTGAAATGTTTTGCCATCATCAAAAAGGGGGAGATTATTGCAGATCTATGGTTTATGATTTTAATGATATCAAACATTCTTATTTCTCTACGATTGCCTTTTGTACT
>NW_021456691.1:0-277 GCF_001605985.2 Dendrobium catenatum
GGATATATTTGTTGTGCTTATTCCTAAATCCAATAATTCAGTGACTCTTTCTGGTTTCCATCCTATTAGCCATTATAATTCAATTTATAAAATTGTGGCTAAAGTTTATTGAAAAGATTGCTCTTGGTAATTCCTAAAATTATCTCTAAAGAATAGGTAATAAGAGATTTAAGCTTTTCCAAATGGACGCTAAGAGTTCCTTTTTAAATGGGGTAATGAAAGAGGATTTGTTTGTAGAGTACCCCCAGGTTTTGAGAGTTCCCAATTCGCAAATCAT
>NW_021456692.1:0-221 GCF_001605985.2 Dendrobium catenatum
CTTCCTTTTTCAAAAGATCTTTCAAGTAGGAAGGTGCTCAATCTCTCATACCAAGCCCTAGGTGCCTGTTTCAATCCATATAATGCCTTCTTTAATTTAAAAACATGATTTGGGTATTCTGAATTTTCAAATCCTGGAGGTTGTTCTACAAAAAACATCTTCTTCAATAATCCCATTCAAAAATTCACTTTTTACATCCATTTGAAACAATTTAAAACCTT
>NW_021456693.1:0-228 GCF_001605985.2 Dendrobium catenatum
CTCTCTCTCTCTCTCTCTCTCTCTCCCTCCCTCGCTCTCTTGCACTCCCTTGCCCTTTCTTGCTCTTTCTCCCTCTCTCTCTCCCTCTCTCTATCTCTATCTCTCTCCCTTTCTGTCTCTCCCTCTCTCTCTGTTGCATTCCATTGCTATTTCTTTCTCTCAATCTCTCTCTCTTGCTCTCTCCCTTGCACTCCCTTGCTCTTTCTTGCTCTCTCTCTCTCTATCTCT
>NW_021456694.1:0-323 GCF_001605985.2 Dendrobium catenatum
CATATAACGTTACAGTTATAACTTCAATATACTTATTATGCTTAATTAACATGTTATCCAGAGATACCTTTCATTATGAAAATTAGTACGTTGGAGTGAAATAGTAGCCGTCCCTTATTAATTGATATATATTAATATTAATTAAAAAATATGGAATGACTTTTAAGTTTCCCTCTTCTTATTCCTATAAATACCCCATTGGGGGGGAATGAGGAGCACAATCTCTTGTGTTGGTCCAAGTATTTTTTCTTTGGATTATAACTTGGAGATTGTTAGTGGAGATCAAAGCTCGGTACTCTTACGCAGGCTCCAGTTCACTCCTG
>NW_021456695.1:0-200 GCF_001605985.2 Dendrobium catenatum
ATTTCCCTGTCTTTGGCTCTCATTTGTCGCCTCATTTGTCGCCGCATTTCAGCGAGTGTGACGTTTTCGGCCTCAGAAGGGTTTTCTTCTACTTCTTCCACTTCTTCTTCTTCTTGAGAATGACGACTTCTGCCAGTGGTGGATCCTTCTCGACGACGACGATGATATACTTGCCTGGGTGGTGGTTGCCAACGCTCTTC
>NW_021456696.1:0-286 GCF_001605985.2 Dendrobium catenatum
CAAAATTAAAAAAACTATAAAAAGATGTGCAAAGCACCAACTCATTTGACAAGAGGCATAAAATGAGCCCACTGAAAAGCAAGCTATTCTCTCTTTTTAAATCTTTTAGAACTTAGAAGTTTTAGTTCTCAAAGGCTTGATTTTGATTGTTTTCCGATCGTGACAAATTTACTTTGGTTCATTATTTTTAAAGATAGTTTTTTTTTAAGCCAAGTGATGGATGAATTTTTTTTTCATATCCAATTAATTCTTTGAGTTAGGTCATTGATTTCAAAGATGATTCTAC
>NW_021456697.1:0-378 GCF_001605985.2 Dendrobium catenatum
GGTGAAGTGGAAATCTCCTACAAAGCCAGTGTTAAATTTGAAAGCTCTGCCTATGACACGAGTTTCTACTTCTAAATAATTCCCTAACTAAACTGGCACTTCAAAGCCTGAAATGGTGAAATCCTCTAAGAAGAAGACCAAGTTGAAGAAGCCCAAGGAGAAGATGACAACAACTCAAAGGGTTATTGATAGTTTGGATGAATATTACCAGACTGTGAGGTGACTTATTAAGCTTGCTGATTTTATTTCAGAGCTTAAAATAGATGAAGCTGAAGAAGATGATAATTCTCTTCACATAGAAGTGTGTCAGGTCATTTTAGTGGCACCAAATGCAATGATAAAAAAAAAAAGATACACTGAGGAAGTTACTTCTGAATC
>NW_021456698.1:0-222 GCF_001605985.2 Dendrobium catenatum
GAAGCCTTTCATAATACGGTCTTTGACCGATAGAATAACCCACAAGAGTAAGGTTCCAGAAAGATATACCTTCCGAGAGATCATCCGTAGAGAAAGACAGTTTTTGTTCCGGAGGAACAAAAATCATAGGAAAAACCTCGGATCTGGGTTCAGGAGTAGTAAAGTTGTCTGTCCATGGAGCCGGAAACGTCGCCGATTGCTGGCCATGCTCCGTAGCTTTCG
>NW_021456699.1:0-395 GCF_001605985.2 Dendrobium catenatum
TATAAATACTATTATTACTATTAAAAATACTAATGGTATTAATAATTGTTAGGATCATAAAAAACGTTTAAATGATCAAATACAAGTTGACGCAAATCAAATCTTAAGGCACTTCATAGAGTAACTACTCATATTTTGAAACCTGTGAAAACATGCCCCTAATAGTATCGCAAGATAAGGAAGAAAGAGTATTAGTCAAGCTAATCATAAGGATATCACTCCATCTCGGTAAAGCTTCATCAATTCCAGCCTTGCTTGTGAATTATAGTCTTCTCTCCTTACACTCATCTCTATAGTCGACCAAGTCTCTATCATTTATGATGGAGACATCGACAGGAGATTTCGGCGCGTTTATCAGAGACGACACAGGAGATCGATGGCCATGATGGAGAGTT
>NW_021456700.1:0-1027 GCF_001605985.2 Dendrobium catenatum
GTTCTCTGCCTACACTAGGAGAGTGTGAAAGGATGGATGATTCTCTGCCAACACAAGAAAAGTGTAAAATGACGACGGTTCTCTGCCGCACCGGGTAGTGGTGGAAGAGAGTTTTATAAAGGCTTCTCTGCCTTATTATGGGTGCAAAAGGAGATTCATTAGTGGTATTAATGCAATACTCGGAGGGTGCCTCTAGGGAGTGGATGTAGGTCAAGTTAGACTGAACCACTATAAACCTTGCATCTTTTATGTTTCCGCTGCTTTTTATTTTTCTATTTTACTGTTTCAAAATTGTGATTGAAAAATATTTTCTATAAAATTCACTAAAGTTAATTTTCTCGATTTTAAATTTTAAAAGAGGGATTAAATTTTAATTACCAATTCACCCCCCTCCCCCCCTCTTAGTTAGCCACTGGGACATAAGCTTAGGTTTAATAACCTAATTCATATTGAACAAGATTCAACAAGTGGTATCAGAGCTTAGTTTCAAAATCATAAGTTTAGATTATTTTTTGATTAAGGTAGATGGGTACATTTGGAAATTGAAATACACCTGAGGGTTACTCTATAACTAGACATCCATTGTTCGATAATATACCTTTTAATTTTTGGAAAACATGCATGTCTAAATTTTTACAGTCACTCGATTATCGTATGTGGATCTTAGTTCAGGAAAGGTACACAAAACCAACTAGACTAGTTGACAGAATTAGAATTAAAACACCTTTTATGGACTGGACAGTAGAAGAACGTGAATTAGCACAACTAAAAGCCAAATGCTTGAATAGTTTCTTTTGTGCTTTAAAATCAGAAGACTACATGCAGGTTTCTACTTGCAAGAGTGGAAAGGACATATGGGATAGACTTTGTATAACTTATAAGGGGACTAATGAGGTTAAGCAATATAGACTTAACATATTGTTGCATGATTATGAACTATTTTGCATAAAACCTAATGAATCCATTTCTGATATGTACATAAGATTCACATAAATAGTCACCTCTTTACATACATTGGGTAGGGAAC
>NW_021456701.1:0-226 GCF_001605985.2 Dendrobium catenatum
CGGCTTAACGAGCCCGAGTTCGAACACTCCACTGCTCGACTCGATAGCTCGTCGAGTAGCTCGCGTAAGAGGAGCATGCGATATTCTTCTTGGGAACGGGATTTGACGGTGGGAGCAAGATTCGCAGAAGGAGCGGGCTTCACCGCTGGAGAGGGAATCAAATTTCGTAGGCGGGAGCGGGATTCGCAGCGGGAGTGGGAGCGAGATTTGTCGTGGGAGCGAGATT
>NW_021456702.1:0-224 GCF_001605985.2 Dendrobium catenatum
AGCAGACCCCTTAGTCGTAGTAATTTGATAATCCCTATGAGTGTGTAAAATTCCTAAGATTCACTCTTAACTATAAAAAAAATTTATGATTAATCAACTAAGTGGATAGTGACTTTAATTAGAATTCATCACTTCCTAGAAACATCAAACCTTCATAACTTAGCTAAAACCAAGGAATCAGCACCTCAGGTGACCTTAGGTCAGAACAGACCAGAACTTCTAAA
>NW_021456703.1:0-240 GCF_001605985.2 Dendrobium catenatum
ATGATATCATCCATATAAATTTGAACAATGAGTATATTCTTTCCAAAAATTTTTTGAAAAAGAGTTATATGCACACTTCCTTTTTCAAAAGATCTTTCAAGTAGGAAGGTGCTCAACCTCTCATACTAAGCCGTAGGTGCTTATTTCAATCCTTATAATGCCTTTTTTAACTTAAAAATATGATTAGGGTATTTTGAATTTTTAAAGCCTGGAGGTTGTTCTACAAAAATATCTTCTTCA
>NW_021456704.1:0-302 GCF_001605985.2 Dendrobium catenatum
TTACTACAGAACATGTAAAACAACAATATAAGACTTTTATTGTACTGACAAAATATTTTTCAACATTCTGATAATTATCTATCCGATAAAAATTGCACATAACTCAAAATACCCGGTAAAAACTTTACAGAAAATACTCAAATCGTGCAAAATAAGCATATCAGAAACATATCAAAAGTTGTGCGGTAAAACTTTCGTGAATACAAAATTATACGCGTTTTTCGGTAACAGAAACACAAATCTGAGCACAGAAATATCAAAACTTGAAATCTTCGAAAACAGAAATAGGATTCGGAGTCCTT
>NW_021456705.1:0-260 GCF_001605985.2 Dendrobium catenatum
AAGATGACTATATAAGTTCATAAATAAATTTTATATTTTGTTATAAGTATTTTAGAATTTAGTGCTAAATTTGTTTAATTAATTTTCATACATTAAATTTATGCTTTGACATACCATTTTGCAAAAGTGAAAAATAAAAAATAAAAAATAAAAAATCATGCATTGGCTTATATTATTCTTTTTTTTTTTAATTTTTATCAATATCATTTTTTTAAACTTGTTTTCTTTTTATATTTGAGCATTATGGTCCATATTTTCTC
>NW_021456706.1:0-272 GCF_001605985.2 Dendrobium catenatum
ATTTTATCAGTCATTTTTGTAGGAGATATTGCTATCTGACCCCTATCATGACCTTTTACAGAATCTCTTTGACATATATTTAATGTCACTGAGATGACTCGGCATGTCTCTACATGGAGTTGATTTTCATCTTCTTGTTCATCATATTCCACTTCTGACTGGTCTATTTGAAGCTTGGACATAAAATCCGCAAGTGTTATAGGCCGCCTTGATGGTTGGTGATAATCCTCCAAAATATTAATGATCTTTTGAAGTGTTGTTGTTTTCTTCTT
>NW_021456707.1:0-209 GCF_001605985.2 Dendrobium catenatum
AAGGTTAGAGAAGGAGAGATAGAATCTTTCGAGTCATCTTCTCTATTTGTCATCCTTGGATCCTTGGTGGCTCTAAGGAGGTTTTCATCAACAATCGATTAAGGTTCTCTGTGTGATTTAGGAGGAAGCAAAAGGAGTTCGAGTTCTCTGCCTCACTGGGGTCGGTGGAAAGGAGTTTGTAAAGGCTTGTCCACCTTGTTGCGGGAGAA
>NW_021456708.1:0-362 GCF_001605985.2 Dendrobium catenatum
ATCGATCAAGAATGCAGTAGAATAAAACATAAACTTGTAGGAAAAATTTCATTTTACCTAAATCTGGGAGCCGGGAGGAGCAAACAGACTATGTCTGAGCATAAGCAGTCCGCAATCGACCGCGTCGTCGCTGGAATTCAATTTCGCTGGAGCACCGAGCACGCTGGAACGCGTCGTCGCTGGAAACCTGGAAAGCGTCGTCGCTGGATGCCTGGAACGCGTCGTCGGCGCGTCGCTGCCTCTCTCGCTCTCTCGCGTCGTCAAGCCGTCAAGGCAATTCTGCAGTCGGGTTAGGGCATTAGACTTTAGGATTTTTTTTTTTTAAAGCAGGCGACGAAATTGCCAAAGCAAAATTCCGAATC
>NW_021456709.1:0-981 GCF_001605985.2 Dendrobium catenatum
AAAAATTTTTAGGGCAAGAAAGCCTTCCCAAATGAAGCCTAAGGTTTTGTTTGAGACAGCTTTTGTACTGCTTCATAAAATGACTCTTTAATATAAAATTTTCTAATTCAATAAATTTTTATACTAGAAAACTGTTTTAGAAAGCAACAAAAAAGCTGTCCCAACCAAACCTAAGTCGGCTCAACCACGCCCACTTACACCCCTACTTCACACTTAGTCAAGCTTATTCATACTATAAGCATATACTAAGGCTTCGTTTAGGACGACTTTTTTATTGCTTTCTAAAATGAAGTTTTAGTACAAAATTAAAAAAAAAATTGTACTAAAACTCCATTTTAGAAAGCAATAAAAAAGTCGTCTCAAACGAAGCCTAAATCAATGAAATGAAATGTAGAATTGGAGGGCTGTGGTCACCCAAAGTCGTGAGCATTGGCGTCAGCATCCACGTACTGACCGACCAAAACTAAAGTTTCTTGACCATAGCACTGGCTTTTATGAAGGAAACTTAAAAGCACGAACGCATGCCATGGTAGCTCATGGCGAAGGAAATTGCTTCGAGATGTACCGGCACTTTATGAGAAATTCCGACGAAAATTAGCTTGGGCTTTTTGATGCCTTATGTTTTGCACTACTTCTAAGCCTCTCAGATGCAAAAGAATTGAAATGAATCTACGACCGGGCATATTTTTAAAATAGTTACCGTTAAATAATAAATTATTTAATTTATCATAGCTATCTATTGAACAGTCAATTATTAGGTTCTTTCACTGGATGTTGAGGAAGGTTCGGTTTTAGGCAAAAATAGGTCAAAAAGTGCAAATACCGAGTTTTTTGAAAAACTCGGTATTTTTTCAAAAAACTCGGTATTTACACTTTTTTTAGGCAAAACCGAACCTTCCTCTAGGTCCTTGCACCGGACCAAATAAAAGTTCCTATTGAACAGACAATTAGCTTTAGAAGCGTTCAAAAATGCAGTCAAAA
>NW_021456710.1:0-211 GCF_001605985.2 Dendrobium catenatum
ATCTCTCATTTGTTATCTTCTCTCATCTCATCTTCTTCTTTTGTTACAACATAGTATTGAATCATATATATTTTTTAGATGAGGCATTAACACATAGTAGTATCTCCATATTTATATGAGCTTGCAAATACCTTATAATTTTTTATAGATCTCTTACATAATTGGCATAAAGGGTATATGAGGATTGGATATTATAGATCTCTTCATATTT
>NW_021456711.1:0-480 GCF_001605985.2 Dendrobium catenatum
AGGCTATTACAGAGTTTTCTTGCAATTCCAGCTTGTTGTCCTCTATATAGGAGGGCTCAGGGCTCAAATCCGTAAAGAAGCTGTCCAGGAAAACCTCCTAACTACTGCCCCGAAGTTCCAGCAAGTCTCCACTGCTGTCCAAAGATTTCTGGACAGATTCTACCTGCTGTCCGGAGTTCTCCTGAGGAAATACCTGCTAGCCAGAAGTTCGTCATTGCTGTCCAGTGATTTCAGCAACTTCCCCATTTGCATCCCCGCCCTTGGAAGGTCTTCATCTGTTGCCCACAGGTTCTAGTGCTCCCGACAAAGGTGTACCCCTCGTCCATATTACTATTAGCAACAGCAACACAAACACATAATTATAAATCTGTATTGCCTTCATGTAGCCATAGTAGTAGAAATCTTATTTATACTCCTGTACCTCTGAAAACAAATCAATAAGACAAAGTATTTTCTTCTTCTGCTACGCACTCTTCTCTG
>NW_021456712.1:0-304 GCF_001605985.2 Dendrobium catenatum
AACTCCCCCACACAAGATCCTTTCTCTCTCTCTCTCTCTCTATCTATCTCTCTCTCTCTCTTTCTCTCCCTCTCCTCTTGGCTCTTTTAGGTCAAGATAATAATAAAAGATCTCCTCTTAAGAAAATAAGAGATATTTTAAATAAGGGCTCCAAAATTTCCCTAATTTATAACTAATCGTAAAATATCATCAAGGTAATCGACCTATCATCCCTTACGATCAATTCAAATTTTACTTAATCAGCCAGGATGATTTATGAGAGTCTGAATGATTAGAAGGTTCATTTGTTCAGATAGACCAGGAT
>NW_021456713.1:0-977 GCF_001605985.2 Dendrobium catenatum
CACACGACTCTCCTCCGCTCTTCCACTCTCCACAACCAAACCCCTCTGCTTCTGACCGAGCTCTCTCCCACGACCCTTGTCTCCATCCCGATCCTCCTTTCGATTCACAGAGAGAGAGAGAGCTGCTCCCGATCTACCTATCTCGCCGGACTCCTCCTGTCTCATATCTCATATGGTCGAACACCTAGCCGCAAGAGGTCGAGCCTCTTCCTTCTGAACTCGACCGAGACAACACCCTCTCCTCCTTTCGCCAGCACCGGGAGTGGCCTCTGATTCCACTGCCTTGGCCCGACTCTACCTCCTCCTCCGACGTTCTCTTCCTGTCGGTTCGGTTGTTGTGGCATTTTGATCGGAAGTAACTACAGAGCTCGTTAGCTGAGAAGGTAACTTCCTCCCTTAGGCGCGCTTCCTCGGCTTGCTCCCGTGAAAATCGAGAGGAAATAGAGGATGTATGCTAAATCCTCTCAAAATTTGGCTCTGATCTTTCATTAGTCTTAATTAATCATGTTTGATTAATTATAATTATTTATAATTAAGTATTATTAATCACCAATAATTATAATTAATTAGTGATTTTGATTAAATTTAATTGATTATATTTAATTACTTCTAATCTTAATTAAGTAATTATCTATGATTATTCATAATTAATTATTGTTAATTAATTATAAATAATTATAATTAATTACTAATTAGGATTAATTTAATTAATTATATTTCATTATTTTTTAATCTTAATTAATAATTACTTATGATTATTCATACTTAATTATTAATTAATTATAAATAATCATATTTAATAAATGATTATGATTAATTTTAATTAATTGTAATTAATTATAATTAATTATTTTAATTAATAATTAATTATTGTTAAATATAATTAGTTATAGTTAATTATGATGCCATTTCTCTCTCTTACCTCGATCCGTGTGCCAATCCCGACGACACCCGCCAAGGTATAACCTTCTAAACCC
>NW_021456714.1:0-3775 GCF_001605985.2 Dendrobium catenatum
ATATTCTTCTTGCCATATCTAAATAAAAGAATGAATTAATTTTTTTTTAAAAAACGTATTTCTATTTTTAAATATATTCTATAGAATTTCATGTTCTTCTTTTGAGATGATATGTTATTCCTTGAACTATGTTTAATTATAGAAATATTAATTTTCAAAACCCTATTCTGATATTGAATCCATTGTAGAATGCTGTGTCAATCTCTCGAGATTGTACTTTATTTTCAATGCAGTATTCGATTACAAAATAGGAGAAATCAAAATCTGCGTAGTGATACATAAATTTTCCCACCAGTAAGGGTAGAAAGGAGTACTCTGCATGGGATATGGTGAAGGAAATCAAGTGTATGGTGAGTAGAACTGTGGGCTATTGGCTCTAGGAGTGGGTAAAGGCTATGGTAGGCTGAGATGAAGTGGTAGGCTGACTATGTGTGACAGGCTAAGAATGTGTGGAAGGATGAGATGAAGTGGTCCCCTCAATATGTACTATTTCATTGAGTTTTAAAGGATCTGCGTCTAATTCGCTAGTAACTAGGCCAAAAATTTTTAGTGTAGAATATGCCGCATTACATGACATGCTTTCATATTACAGTGTAAAAACCAGCATAATTTGCATCAAAAAAACACCGGTGCATTATGTGCCAGTAATTTTATCGTAATGGTTCCGTCACATACGACGCCGGTAAAAATGTATAGTAACTGACGTATATAAATCCGCCGAAAGATCCGATGGTAATACCACATTTTTCTGTAGTGCTATAAACATGACAATCCTTCACATTCTTGAAATCTCCCCTAAAGCAAAAATATGCAATAAAATAAGAGTATTATTCACACACACAACCTCTCTCTAAAATACATTGAAAATGAAAAATACTTATATGCATGTTCAGTATATTTATTATTCCTACCTCTCATCCATAAGATTCAATCTATGATCATTAACCTTGAAGATGTGAAAGTCTATTTATCTTGAATCCTTATGGTACCATTAGGATATACTCTAATAATAGTAAAAGGGATAGTCTATCCATATTTAAATTTTTCATGGTAATATTTTTTCTTATAATCAAAGAGCAAGACATCTTGACCAAGAGAAAATTTGTGATTTAGAACTTCACACCCATGTATCTTCTTCATTTATGCATTGTAGATTTGTGTATCTTTATAAACTTTATTTCTAAATTCATGAACTTTATCAATTATTATAGAACTCTTAATATTTAGAATAGAGAAGGAATCTTCATCCCTTAAGTCCACTTCACTTCTTTTTCAGGATAAATGATTTTGTTTCTTTACACCCATTACTTTAAGATTTAAGAAAGGAATAGAGGACACTCAATAATACTTCACTCAAGAAGAACTATCATGGATAGAAAATCAAAATTTTAAATTTACCTTTTATAATTTACATAGGCGCGGTGGCACAAAATTTTAAATTTTAAACCACTATGGTACAGCCAACTACAATGATGTTATGATTAGTGTTGTAGTGCTCCTCTCTCTCTCTCTCTCTCTCTCTCTCTTAACATGCAAACTCACTACTAAACAATATTGCTAAATCTAATATTCTAAGCACATAAAAATTAAACATTAGGTTGCCTCCTATACAACACTAAGTTTATAGTATTCAACTAGACTTGCCTAACTTTATCAATTTACCTAAGGTGCAATGCTACCATTTGTTAAATGATTTTCACTAAAATCTTTCTCTTTTTACTTTGAGTTAACTTTAGTATTGCTGATAATAATCCAATAGGTATATTGCTAACTAAAATTCCAAGCTAACTTAATTGGGTTTCCAAAATTTTAAATTAAGCATCTTGATTTTGCAATTAGGTCCCTAACTTCATCACTTCATCTTCCAATAATGATCTCTACTTTCAAACTAATTCTTTTGATTAAATCCTTGAATATATTCAGATCTAGAATTAACAGTAGGTTACCATGGATTGCTTTAATTTACTTTTTTATTTTTTTAATTAGAATTTTATTAATTATTACCAACAATATTATTTAACAAAGTAAAATTAGAATGGTTCCTCTAACCTAAATTATATTTATTAGAGTAGGGATTATTTTGTATTTCAATCAAATTAATATTTTCAATCTATTGCACATTACTATTTCAATTAAGTTTTGATCCTCCCATTGCATAGATGATTTAGTTCTTAATTTTAAATTCACTCATATTGTGCTCAACTTATTTAAAATTGTTGTAACTTGTGTAGTCAACATTGATAAAGTATCAGATTCATAAATTCCTACTACTCCTTTAGGATCTGTCTTATAAGCTAGCCACTATAAATTATTAGTAATCATTTCCTCTATTAATTCATGTTCTTCCTCAAATGGCTAAGATATTAATGTTCCTCCAACTGTATCATCTATGAGTATTCTAAGAGATCCTACTAATTCATCATAATATAATTGAATAACTAGCCAATTATGTAAAGCATGGTGAGGTCATTTCCTAAATATTTCCTTAAATCTCTCCCAACTCTCACAAATTAATTCTCCTTGAAATTGGGTAAAAAAGTGATATCATTTTAAGTTAGCAGTCTTTGAAGGTGGGAAATACTTAGAAAGAAATATATGAGCCAGTTCATTCCAAGTGGTTATAGATCTTGTGGGTAAAAAATTCAACCACATCATAGGTTTATGTCTTAGAGAAAATGGGAAAAATCTAAGTCTAATAGCATCATTATTAACCCCATTGTATTTAATATTGCATAAATTTCTAAAAGTTAGTTGACTCTTATTGTGCTCAACTTATTTACAATTATTGTAACTTGTGTAGTCAGCATTGATACAGTATCAGATTCATATATTCCTACTACTCCTTTAGGATTTGTCTTATAAGCTAGCCACTATAAATTATTAGTAATCATTTCCTCTATTAATTCATGTTCTTCCTCAAATGGCTAAGATATTAATGATCCTCCAACTGTATCAACTATGAGTATTCTAAGAGATCCTACTAATTCATCATAATATAATTGAATAACCAACCAATTATGTAATGCATGGTGAGGTCATTTCCTAAGTATTTCCTTAAATCTCTCCCTACTCTCATAAATTAATTCTCCTTGAAATTGGGTAAAAAAAGTGATATCATTTTAAGTTAGCAGTCTTTGAAGGTGGGAAATACTTAGAAAGAAATATATGAGCCAGTTCATTCCAAGTGGTTATAGATCTTGTGGGTAAAAAATTCAACCACATCATAGGTTTATCTCTTAGAGAAAATGGGAAAAATCTAAGTTTAATGGCATCATCATTAACCCCATTGTACTTAAATATTGCATAAATTTCTAAAAATTAGTTGACTGTTAAAAATTAGTTGACTCATATTGTGCTCAACTTATTTAAAATTATTGTAACTTGTGTAGTCAACATTGATAAAGTATCAGATTCTTATATTCCTACTACTCCTTTAAGATCTGTCTTATAAGCTAGCCACTATAAATTATTAGTAATCATTTCCTCTATTAATTCATGTTCTTCCTCAAATGGCTAAGATATTAATGATCCTCCAACGGTATCATCTATGAGTATTCTAAGAGATCCTACTAATTCATCATAATATAATTGAATAACCAGCCAATTATGTAAAGCATGGTGAGGTCATTTCCTAAGTATTTCCTTAAATCTCTCCCAACTCTCATAAATTAATTTTCCTTGAAATTGGGTTTAAAAAGTGATATCATTTTTGAAAGTTCGTTAGGGATGTTAAGCCTTATAGAACTAGCCCAAGACTAACCAAGAGGGGGGAGGG
>NW_021456715.1:0-215 GCF_001605985.2 Dendrobium catenatum
CTAACACTTACGATTTTTGGAACAACAAGCCTATGCTGTTTGACGCGGTGGTCCAATGAGTCATAAAATTTCCACTTATGTTCTTTCAGCAAACCAACCAGAAGGGTAATGTGATTAGAATCAATGATTGGTTGTAATAAAATGTTGTTTGAAGAAACAGAAAGCTCGGTTATATGGTCGATTTGCAATTTGGACAATTTCTCCCTTCCTTTGTT
>NW_021456716.1:0-319 GCF_001605985.2 Dendrobium catenatum
CTTCTTTGCGTGGTCAATACAATCTCTGACCATTGTCAGCCAATAATAACCCATTCTTTTGATTTTAGCAGCCATCTTAGGACCTCATTGATGTGCTCCGCAAAGTCCTTCGTGGACTTCCGTCACCACTTTATCAGCTTCCTTGGTCCCCAGGCACCTTAGCCACATTTGATCAAAAGCTCGTCTGTATAACGTATCATTGACAAATGCGTATCGCAACGCCCTTTTTCGAATTTGTGCGGCCATAGACTTTTCTGTCGGGAGTTTGTTTTCCTTGAAGTAGTCAATGAATGGCTGTCTCCAATCATTTTCGACTTCA
>NW_021456717.1:0-759 GCF_001605985.2 Dendrobium catenatum
AAATTTGGGAACAAATTTTGTAGCAGTACCACTACTCATCACTTAATTATCAAGGCTGTTTCTCAAAAAATTAAATCCTGGAAGGATGGCGATATTTACAAGGATATTCTTAAGCGAATGCATTAATATGCATTATTTTGTGCTGGAACATTTTGCTGTTACTGACCGGAATGCCTTTTGTATTGGGTATTGGTATTTTCTTGAGCTATTGAATGAGGCTGGATGGTGTTACTCTCATGGTCCCTCTGTCTATCTTGCTGAGCTTTTCGGATACATGGATGTTGGGGTTTTTGTGGTTACTCAGGCAACCTGGCATGGCTGTTGGGCAAATGGCAGGACATATCGGAAATTTTGCTGTAGTTTTTTGGTGTAGGCCGCACGTTGCTTTATTAATCGGGATGCATTCGAGAATCATTTTGCTAATTTGGATGGGAATTTTGATGCCTTGGACGATGATGTCTTACTGTCCTGGCATCCCTTTGGACGGCCTTCGGGCAACCAAGGGAGCCACTACTTATCTAAATGCGCAATTTATTTTGCGAGTTATTCTCAATATCTGAGTCCAGACATTCTGTTTTTTATCATTTTTTTGGGCTTGCCATAGGTTTGGGTTTTATAGTTTTGTGGTTGATGTGAGCTCTTGCTCCTTTTTCTTATGAGCATTGTTGCTCACCTTTTCTTCTTCTTTCTTTGCTTACTTGTAATTGGTTCCTTTCATAGTTTAATGAATGGGCTCTGCCCTAATTTCCCCCAAAAAAA
>NW_021456718.1:0-279 GCF_001605985.2 Dendrobium catenatum
ATGTCAGAAGATAAGGTAGTCGTAGAGAAATAAAAGTGTTTTCAATGATCAAAATCATAAACCAGAAAACAGATCCACAACAATCTCCCCCTTTTTGATGATGGCAAATATTGCTATTTGAATTTTCAAAGAAAAAACATTTTCTCCTAATCTCCCCCTTGCTAGAATAAAACTTTTAAAAATAGGGGAGATAACAAAAATTTGTTTTTAATTTTTTAAAGAGAAAAAAGATACATATACAACAACAACAATACGTTCTCCCCCTTTGACATTATCAAA
>NW_021456719.1:0-1016 GCF_001605985.2 Dendrobium catenatum
TTGAATGCTCTCTCACACTCTCTCCTTGACTCTTCTTCCAATAAGCATGAAGATCAATGAGCAAAAGGATTGGGTGGTTGTAATAATTGGACCTTATATAGGAGAGACAAGAAAAACCATCCAAAATTACAGAATTTTCAAGTTAACAAGAATGGATCATCCTGTACGATCGTGGATCATCCCGTATGATTTTACTTAAAGTGTCATAAATGATCCTTATGAATATTTGTATAAATTATGCTCGTACATGATTATCATCCCGTACGAACTAGGTTCATCTGGACGATCAGTTATTCCAAAGGTCGGTTCAAAAAAGTGCATAACGCCGCAAGAATGTGAAGTGTTGATTCACTTCGTCCTGGGATGATCAGGATTTTGTTTGGATGAATTTTTTACAGAGAAGAAATCATCCTGGGATGATTTTTGAGTTCATCTGGATGAAATTCTTATAGAAGCCAAGTCGCCCTGGAACGATTATAGATTTCGTTTGAACAAAATTCTTACAGAGCCTAAATCATCCTGGGACGAAAATAATTTTGTCCTGGACGATTAGTACTTAGAAAATTTTTCTTGATTCCTGATTGTTCCATTGCTCCTAAGAGGAGACAACTGACCTGATCGTCCTGTACGAACTAGGTTCGTCCCGTACGATCAGTACAACTTATGTAATATCTCTTTATGTGTGTGTGTGTATTTTGATTCACTCAATTACAATCACTCCCTCTCAATTTTAAGAACAATTTAAAACTTCAATTTACAAAGGATTGTATGCTGAAATTGATTTGAAGTCTTTATAGTTTGTAGTTTGAATTTCCTGAAATGTTAGTACACACAAGAGCAAAAAACAATTCTTCTAAATTGTGTTAGGAGATATCTACACATAAAACAATATTTGAAATCATCAAAAATAATATAAGTTGCAAGAATGTAAAACATGTTAATAGCAAATCTCTTAACATCTTGGAGAGTGTGAATAGCAGAAGGGTTCTCTGCCCACACTAGGAGAGTGTGAACAG
>NW_021456720.1:0-989 GCF_001605985.2 Dendrobium catenatum
TATATATATATATATATATATACTTTAAAACAATTTTGAAATTATACATATATGTAAATCTTTCAACCTTGGGAGATCCCCATTGAAGCTTTAAATATAGATTGAGCATGTTTGAATGGAAATTATGGGGAGTGATTAGTGCATAGTTGTTCTTGCATGCTTAAGGTGCACACACCACTTAGATTTAGGATTTGCTTGGTGTGATTGCATATTGCTTATGTTAAGTTAACGGTTAGAGAAACTTTGATTTGAACCCATTCAAACTTAGTGTCATTAAGGACAATAATTAAGGACTTTGATTAGATAACTTAGAAAATGCATTGTAATTAGGATACACCTCATTCGAACTTGAAACTTGAACATTTCAAACATAGGGACATTCTCAGCACTTAGGAAAATTTCCACTGATTTTAGAAGTCATTAAGCCCCTTAATCGAATTTCCTAAGTTTAAGCCTTAATTAACCCTCTGAACTTTTAAAAAAATATAATAAATCCATTTTAAACCCAAAATTATGTGTAACCCCTCTAACAGATCAGATTTGAAGCATTAATCAATAAAAATTGAAACTAACTCAATTTGACAGCAAACTTAACATTAATTTAATTTTAAGTGAAATTAAATATTTTATTAATTTAATTAATTAATAATAATTAAAAATTCCAAAAACTTCTCAAACACTTGGGAATCTTTCCTTAGGTCATTTCTAGCCTTTGGAGTTGATTTCAAGAAGTTTGGATCCCATTTGGAGCAAAATCACAAAAAGGCCCATTAATTAAGGATTTTTAATAATTCAATAAATAATCAAAACTTTGAATATTCATAACTAATTCAAGAAAAATCTAAATTGACCAAACTCACTTGCATTTAACTCATAATAATGTCTAATATTTATTAAAAATATTAAAATTCCAGAAATGTTTCAAATTTAAAAAGTCAACAAACCGGTCAACTATAGGTCAAAACTAGTTCAAAACTTCAAACCTTCAT